>NW_027364630.1:0-198998 GCF_046119375.1 Phyllobates terribilis | reverse complement strand
AAGAGAGTGAGATGCCAGCTCCTTTCATTCAGTCAGTAGCTTCAATCATTTCTGGACGTTTTTCAATGGCAAAAATCAATGAATATTGTAAATGCACAAACAGTAATTTCTCCGCATTGCAAGGTGCAATTCTGAAATTTTTTGCTTTTTCCTGCTCCTCTTAGCATGATAAACAAGATTCAAAGAGAGTGAGATGCCAGCTCCTTTCATTCAGTCAGTAGCTTCAATCATTTCTGGACGTTTTCAATGGCAAAAATCAATGAATATTGTAAATGCACAAACAGTAATTTCTCCGCATTGCAAGGTGCAATTCTGAAATTTTTTGCTTTTTCCTGCTCCTCTTAGCATGATAAAGAAGATTCAAAGAGAGTGAGATGCCAGCTCCTTTCATTCAGTCAGTAGCTTCAAACATTTCTGGTATATGAATAACATGATGTTTTTCAATGGCAAAAATCAATGAATATTGTAAATGCACAAACAGTAATTTCTCCGCATTGCAAGGTGCAATTCTGAAATTTTTTGCTTTTTCCTGCTCCTCTTAGCATGATAAAGAAGATTCAAAGAGAGTGAGATGCCAGCTCCTTTCATTCAGTCAGTAGCTTCAATCATTTCTGGACGTTTTTCAATGGCAAAAATCAATGAATATTGTAAATGCACAAACAGTAATTTCTCCGCATTGCAAGGTGCAATTCTGAAATTTTTTGCTTTTTCCTGCTCCTCTTAGCATGACAAAGAAGATTCAAAGAGAGTAAGATGCCAGCTCCTTTCATTCAGTCAGTAGCTTCAATCATTTCTGGTATATGAATAACATGATGTTTTTCAATGGCAAAAATCAATGAATATTGTAAATGCACAAACAGTAATTTCTCCGCATTGCAAGGTGCAATTCTGAAATTTTTTGCTTTTTCCTGCTCCTCTTAGCATGATAAAGAAGATTCAAAGAGAGTGAGATGCCAGCTCCTTTCATTCAGTCAGTAGCTTCAATCATTTCTGGACGTTTTTCAATGGCAAAAATCAATGAATATTGTAAATGCACAAACAGTAATTTCTCCGCATTGCAAGGTGCAATTCTGAAATTTTTTGCTTTTTCCTGCTCCTCTTAGCATGATAAAGAAGATTCAAAGAGAGTGAGATGCCAGCTCCTTTCATTCAGTCAGTAGCTTCAATCATTTCTGGATACGTTTTTCAATGGCAAAAATCAATGAATATTGTAAATGCACAAACAGTAATTTCTCCGCATTGCAAGGTGCAATTCTGAAATTTTTTGCTTTTTCCTGCTCCTCTTAGCATGATAAAGAAGATTCAAAGAGAGTGAGATGCCAGCTCCTTTCATTCAGTCAGTAGCTTCAAACATTTCTGGTATATGAATAACATGATGTTTTTCAATGGCAAAAATCAATGAATATTGTAAATGCACAAACAGTAATTTCTCCGCATTGCAAGGTGCAATTCTGAAATTTTTTGCTTTTTCCTGCTCCTCTTAGCATGATAAAGAAGATTCAAAGAGAGTGAGATGCCAGCTCCTTTCATTCAGTCAGTAGCTTCAATCATTTCTGGACGTTTTTCAATGGCAAAAATCAATGAATATTGTAAATGCACAAACAGTAATTTCTCCGCATTGCAAGGTGCAATTCTGAAATTTTTTGCTTTTTCCTGCTCCTCTTAGCATGATAAAGAAGATTCAAAGAGAGTGAGATGCCAGCTCCTTTCATTCAGTCAGTAGCTTCAATCATTTCTGGTATATGAATAACATGATGTTTTTCAATGGCAAAAATCAATGAATATTGTAAATACACAAACAGTAATTTCTCCGCATTGCAAGTTGCAATTCTGAAATTTTTTGCTTTTTCCTGCTCCTCTTAGCATGATAAAGAAGATTCAAAGAGAGTGAGATGCCAGCTCCTTTCATTCAGTCAGTAGCTTCAATCATTTCTGGACGTTTTTCAATGGCAAAAATCAATGAATATTGTAAATGCACAAACAGTAATTTCTCCGCATTGCAAGGTGCAATTCTGAAATTTTTTGCTTTTTCCTGCTCCTCTTAGCATGATAAAGAAGATTCAAAGAGAGTGAGATGCCAGCTCCTTTCATTCAGTCAGTAGCTTCAATCATTTCTGGACGTTTTTCAATGGCAAAAATCAATGAATATTGTAAATGCACAAACAGTAATTTCTCCGCATTGCAAGGTGCAATTCTGAAATTTTTTGCTTTTTCCTGCTCCTCTTAGCATGATAAAGAAGATTCAAAGAGAGTGAGATGCCAGCTCCTTTCATTCAGTCAGTAGCTTCAAACATTTCTGGTATATGAATAACATGATGTTTTTCAATGGCAAAAATCAATGAATATTGTAAATGCACAAACAGTAATTTCTCCGCATTGCAAGGTGCAATTCTGAAATTTTTTGCTTTTTCCTGCTCCTCTTAGCATGATAAAGAAGATTCAAAGAGAGTGAGATGCCAGCTCCTTTCATTCAGTCAGTAGCTTCAATCATTTCTGGACGTTTTTCAATGGCAAAAATCAATGAATATTGTAAATGCACAAACAGTAATTTCTCCGCATTGCAAGGTGCAATTCTGAAATTTTTTGCTTTTTCCTGCTCCTCTTAGCATGATAAAGAAGACTCAAAGAGAGTGAGATGCCAGCTCCTTTCATTCAGTCAGTAGCTTCAATCATTTCTGGTATATGAATAACATGATGTTTTTCAATGGCAAAAATCAATGAATATTGTAAATGCACAAACAGTAATTTCTCCGCATTGCAAGGTGCAATTCTGAAATTTTTTTGCTTTTTCCTGCTCCTCTTAGCATGATAAAGAAGATTCAAAGAGAGTGAGATGCCAGCTCCTTTCATTCAGTCAGTAGCTTCAATCATTTCTGGACGTTTTTCAATGGCAAAAATCAATGAATATTGTAAATGCACAAACAGTAATTTCTCCGCATTGCAAGGTGCAATTCTGAAATTTTTTGCTTTTTCCTGCTCCTCTTAGCATGATAAACAAGATTCAAAGAGAGTGAGATGCCAGCTCCTTTCATTCAGTCAGTAGCTTCAATCATTTCTGGATATGAATACGTTTTTCAATGGCAAAAATCAATGAATATTGTAAATGCACAAACAGTAATTTCTCCGCATTGCAAGGTGCAATTCTGAAATTTTTTGCTTTTTCCTGCTCCTCTTAGCATGATAAAGAAGATTCAAAGAGAGTGAGATGCCAGCTCCTTTCATTCAGTCAGTAGCTTCAAACATTTCTGGTATATGAATAACATGATGTTTTTCAATGGCAAAAATCAATGAATATTGTAAATGCACAAACAGTAATTTCTCCGCATTGCAAGGTGCAAGTCTGAAATTTTTTGCTTTTTCCTGCTCCTCTTAGCATGATAAAGAAGATTCAAAGAGAGTGAGATGCCAGCTACTTTCATTCAGTCAGTAGCTTCAATCATTTCTGGACGTTTTTCAATGGTAAAAATCAATGAATATTGTAAATGCACAAACAGTAATTTCTCCACATTGCAAGGTGCAATTCTGAAATTTTTTGCTTTTTCCTGCTCCTCTTAGCATGATAAAGAAGATTCAAAGAGAGTGAGATGCCAGCTCCTTTCATTCAGTCAGTAGCTTCAATCATTTCTGGTATATGAATAACATGATGTTTTTCAATGGCAAAAATCAATGAATATTGTAAATGCACAAACAGTAATTTCTCCGCATTGCAAGGTGCAATTCTGAAATTTTTTGCTTTTTCCTGCTCCTCTTAGCATGATAAAGAAGATTCAAAGAGAGTGAGATGCCAGCTCCTTTCATTCAGTCAGTAGCTTCAATCATTTCTGGACGTTTTTCAATGGCAAAAATCAATGAATATTGTAAATGCACAAACAGTAATTTCTCCGCATTGCAAGGTGCAATTCTGAAATTTTTTGCTTTTTCCTGCTCCTCTTAGCATGATAAAGAAGATTCAAAGAGAGTGAGATGTCAGCTCCTTTCATTCAGTCAGTAGCTTCAAACATTTCTGGTATATGAATAACATGATGTTTTTCAATGGCAAAAATCAATGAATTTTGTAAATGCACAAACAGTAATTTCTCCGCATTGCAAGGTGCAATTCTGAAATTTTTTGCTTTTTCCTGCTCCTCTTAGCATGATAAAGAAGATTCAAAGAGAGTGAGATGCCAGTTCCTTTCATTCAGTCAGTAGCTTCAATCATTTCTGGACGTTTTTCAATGGCAAAAATCAATGAATATTGTAAATGCACAAACAGTAATTTCTCCGCATTGCAAGGTGCAATTCTGAAATTTTTTGCTTTTTCCTGCTCCTCTTAGCATGATAAAGAAGATTCAAAGAGAGTGAGATGCCAGCTCCTTTCATTCAGTCAGTAGCTTCAATCATTTCTGGTATATGAATAACATGATGTTTTTCAATGGCAAAAATCAATGAATATTGTAAATGCACAAACAGTAATTTCTCCACATTGCAAGGTGCAATTCTGAAATTTTTTGCTTTTTCCTGCTCCTCTTAGCATGATAAAGAAGATTCAAAGAGAGTGAGATGCCAGCTCCTTTCATTCAGTCAGTAGCTTCAATCATTTCTGGACGTTTTTCAATGGCAAAAATCAATGAATATTGTAAATGCACAAACAGTAATTTCTCCGCATTGCAAGGTGCAATTCTGAAATTTTTTGCTTTTTCCTGCTCCTCTTAGCATGATAAAGAAGATTCAAAGAGAGTGAGATGCCAGCTCCTTTCATTCAGTCAGTAGCTTCAATCATTTCTGGACGTTTTTCAATGGCAAAAATCAATGAATATTGTAAATGCACAAACAGTAATTTCTCCGCATTGCAAGGTGCAATTCTGAAATTTTTTGCTTTTTCCTGCTCCTCTTAGCATGATAAAGAAGATTCAAAGAGAGTGAGATGTCAGCTCCTTTCATTCAGTCAGTAGCTTCAAACATTTCTGGTATATGAATAACATGATGTTTTTCAATGGCAAAAATCAATGAATTTTGTAAATGCACAAACAGTAATTTCTCCGCATTGCAAGGTGCAATTCTGAAATTTTTTGCTTTTTCCTGCTCCTCTTAGCATGATAAAGAAGATTCAAAGAGAGTGAGATGCCAGTTCCTTTCATTCAGTCAGTAGCTTCAATCATTTCTGGACGTTTTTCAATGGCAAAAATCAATGAATATTGTAAATGCACAAACAGTAATTTCTCCGCATTGCAAGGTGCAATTCTGAAATTTTTTGCTTTTTCCTGCTCCTCTTAGCATGATAAAGAAGATTCAAAGAGAGTGAGATGCCAGCTCCTTTCATTCAGTCAGTAGCTTCAATCATTTCTGGTATATGAATAACATGATGTTTTTCAATGGCAGAAATCAATGAATATTGTAAATGCACAAACAGTAATTTCTCCGCATTGCAAGGTGCAATTCTGAAATTTTTTGCTTTTTCCTGCTCCTCTTAGCATGATAAAGAAGATTCAAAGAGAGTGAGATGCCAGCTCCTTTCATTCAGTCAGTAGCTTCAATCATTTCTGGACGTTTTTCAATGGCAAAAATCAATGAATATTGTAAATGCACAAACAGTAATTTCTCCGCATTGCAAGGTGCAATTCTGAAATTTTTTGCTTTTTCCTGCTCCTCTTAGCATGATAAACAAGATTCAAAGAGAGTGAGATGCCAGCTCCTTTCATTCAGTCAGTAGCTTCAATCATTTCTGGACGTTTTTCAATGGCAAAAATCAATGAATATTGTAAATGCACAAACAGTAATTTCTCCGCATTGCAAGGTGCAATTCTGAAATTTTTTGCTTTTTCCTGCTCCTCTTAGCATGATAAAGAAGATTCAAAGAGAGTGAGATGCCAGCTCCTTTCATTCAGTCAGTAGCTTCAAACATTTCTGGTATATGAATAACATGATGTTTTTCAATGGCAAAAATCAATGAATATTGTAAATGCACAAACAGTAATTTCTCCGCATTGCAAGGTGCAAGTCTGAAATTTTTTGCTTTTTCCTGCTCCTCTTAGCATGATAAAGAAGATTCAAAGAGAGTGAGATGCCAGCTACTTTCATTCAGTCAGTAGCTTCAATCATTTCTGGACGTTTTTCAATGGTAAAAATCAATGAATATTGTAAATGCACAAACAGTAATTTCTCCACATTGCAAGGTGCAATTCTGAAATTTTTTGCTTTTTCCTGCTCCTCTTAGCATGATAAAGAAGATTCAAAGAGAGTGAGATGCCAGCTCCTTTCATTCAGTCAGTAGCTTCAAACATTTCTGGTATATGAATAACATGATGTTTTTCAATGGCAAAAATCAATGAATATTGTAAATGCACAAACAGTAATTTCTCTGCATTGCAAGGTGCAATTCTGAAATTTTTTGCTTTTTCCTGCTCCTCTTAGCATGATAAAGAAGATTCAAAGAGAGTGAGATGCCAGCTACTTTCATTCAGTCAGTAGCTTCAATCATTTCTGGACGTTTTTCAATGGTAAAAATCAATGAATATTGTAAATGCACAAACAGTAATTTCTCCACATTGCAAGGTGCAATTCTGAAATTTTTTGCTTTTTCCTGCTCCTCTTAGCATGATAAAGAAGATTCAAAGAGAGTGAGATGCCAGCTCCTTTCATTCAGTCAGTAGCTTCAAACATTTCTGGTATATGAATAACATGATGTTTTTCAATGGCAAAAATCAATGAATATTGTAAATGCACAAACAGTAATTTCTCCGCATTGCAAGGTGCAATTCTGAAATTTTTTGCTTTTTCCTGCTCCTCTTAGCATGATAAAGAAGATTCAAAGAGAGTGAGATGCCAGCTCCTTTCATTCAGTCAGTAGCTTCAAACATTTCTGGTATATGAATAACATGATGTTTTTCAATGGCAAAAATCAATGAATATTGTAAATGCACAAACAGTAATTTCTCCGCATTGCAAGGTGCAATTCTGAAATTTTTTGCTTTTTCCTGCTCCTCTTAGCATGATAAAGAATATTCAAAGAGAGTGAGATGCCAGCTCCTTTCATTCAGTCAGTAGCTTCAATCATTTCTGGATGTTTTTCAATGGCAAAAATCAATGAATATTGTAAATGCACAAACTGTAATTTCTCCGCATTGCAAGGTGCAATTCTGAAATTTTTTGCTTTTTCCTGCTCCTCTTAGCATGATAAAGAAGATTCAAAGAGAGTGAGATGCCAGCTCCTTTCATTCAGTCAGTAGCTTCAATCATTTCTGGACGTTTTTCAATGGCAAAAATCAATGAATATTGTAAATGCACAAACAGTAATTTCTCCGCATTGCAAGGTGCAATTCTGAAATTTTTTGCTTTTTCCTGCTCCTCTTAGCATGATAAAGAAGATTCAAAGAGAGTGAGATGCCAGCTCCTTTCATTCAGTCAGTAGCTTCAAACATTTCTGGTATATGAATAACATGATGTTTTTCAATGGCAAAAATCAATGAATATTGTAAATGCACAAACAGTAATTTCTCCGCATTGCAAGGTGCAATTCTGAAATTTTTTGCTTTTTCCTGCTCCTCTTAGCATGATAAAGAAGATTCAAAGAGAGTGAGATGCCAGCTCCTTTCATTCAGTCAGTAGCTTCAATCATTTCTGGACGTTTTTCAATGGCAAAAATCAATGAATATTGTAAATGCACAAACAGTAATTTCTCCGCATTGCAAGGTGCAATTCTGAAATTTTTTGCTTTTTCCTGCTCCTCTTAGCATGATAAAGAAGATTCAAAGAGAGTGAGATGCCAGCTCCTTTCATTCAGTCAGTAGCTTCAATCATTTCTGGACGTTTTTCAATGGCAAAAATCAATGAATATTGTA
This sequence comes from Phyllobates terribilis, assembly GCF_046119375.1. Taxonomy (NCBI): domain Eukaryota; kingdom Metazoa; phylum Chordata; class Amphibia; order Anura; family Dendrobatidae; genus Phyllobates; species Phyllobates terribilis. The sequence continues at coordinate 191,181 of NW_027364630.1, read as the reverse complement.
AATGCACAAACAGTAATTTCTCCGCATTGCAAGGTGCAATTCTGAAATTTTTTGCTTTTTCCTGCTCCTCTTAGCATGATAAAGAAGATTCAAAGAGAGTGAGATGCCAGCTCCTTTCATTCAGTCAGTAGCTTCAAACATTTCTGGTATATGAATAACATGATGTTTTTCAATGGCAAAAATCAATGAATATTGTAAATGCACAAACAGTAATTTCTCCGCATTGCAAGGTGCAATTCTGAAATTTTTTGCTTTTTCCTGCTCCTCTTAGCATGATAAAGAAGATTCAAAGAGAGTGAGATGCCAGCTCCTTTCATTCAGTCAGTAGCTTCAATCATTTCTGGACGTTTTTCAATGGCAAAAATCAATGAATATTGTAAATGCACAAACAGTAATTTCTCCGCATTGCAAGGTGCAATTCTGAAATTTTTTGCTTTTTCCTGCTCCTCTTAGCATGATAAAGAAGATTCAAAGAGAGTGAGATGCCAGCTCCTTTCATTCAGTCAGTAGCTTCAATCATTTCTGGACGTTTTTCAATGGCAAAAATCAATGAATATTGTAAATGCACAAACAGTAATTTCTCCGCATTGCAAGGTGCAATTCTGAAATTTTTTGCTTTTTCCTGCTCCTCTTAGCATGATAAAGAAGATTCAAAGAGAGTGAGATGCCAGCTCCTTTCATTCAGTCAGTAGCTTCAATCATTTCTGGTATATGAATAACATGATGTTTTTCAATGGCAAAAATCAATGAATATTGTAAATGCACAAACAGTAATTTCTCCGCATTGCAAGGTGCAATTCTGAAATTTTTTGCTTTTTCCTGCTCCTCTTAGCATGATAAAGAAGATTCAAAGAGAGTGAGATGCCAGCTCCTTTCATTCAGTCAGCAGCTTCAATCATTTCTGGACATTTTTCAATGGCAAAAATCAATGAATATTGTAAATGCACAAACAGTAATTTCTCCGCATTGCAAGGTGCAATTCTGAAATGTTTTGCTTTTTCCTGCTCCTCTTAGCATGATAAAGAAGATTCAAAGAGAGTGAGATGCCAGCTCCTTTCATTCAGTCAGTAGCTTCAAACATTTCTGGTATATGAATAACATGATGTGTTTCAATGGCAAAAATCAATGAATATTGTAAAAGCACAAACAGTAATTTCTCCGCATTGCAAGGTGCAATTCTGAAATTTTTTGCTTTTTCCTGCTCCTCTTAGCATGATAAAGAAGATTCAAAGAGAGTGAGATGCCAGCTCCTTTCATTCAGTCAGTAGCTTCAATCATTTCTGGACGTTTTTCAATGGCAAAAATCAATGAATATTGTAAATGCACAAACAGTAATTTCTCCGCATTGCAAGGTGCCATTCTGAAATTTTTTGCTTTTTCCTGCTCCTCTTAGCATGATAAAGAAGATTCAAAGAGAGTGAGATTCCAGCTCCTTTCATTCAGTCAGTAGCTTCAATCATTTCTGGTATATGAATAACATGATGTTTTTCAATGGCAAAAATCAATGAATATTGTAAATGCACAAACAGTAATTTCTCCGCATTGCAAGTTGCAATTCTGAAATTTTTTGCTTTTTCCTGCTCCTCTTAGCATGATAAAGAAGATTCAAAGAGAGTGAGATGCCAGCTCCTTTCATTCAGTCAGTAGCTTCAATTATTTCTGGACGTTTTTCAATGGCAAAAATCAATGAATATTGTAAATGCACAAACAGTAATTTCTCCGCATTGCAAGGTGCAATTCTGAATTTTTTTGCTTTTTCCTGCTCCTCTTAGCATGATAAAGAAGATTCAAAGAGAGTGAGATGCCAGCTCCTTTCTTTCAGTCAGTTGCTTCAATCATTTCTGGACGTTTTTCAATGGCAAAAATCAGTGAATATTGTAAATGCACAAACAGTAATTTCTCCGCATTGCAAGGTGCAATTCTGAAATTTTTTGCTTTTTCCTGCTCCTCTTAGCATGATAAAGAAGATTCAAAGAGAGTGAGATGCCAGCTCCTTTCATTCAGTCAGTAGCTTCAATCATTTCTGGACGTTTTTCAATGGCAAAAATCAATGAATATTGTAAATGCACAAACAGTAATTTCTCCGCATTGCAAGGTGCAATTCTGAAATTTTTTGCTTTTTCCTGCTCCTCTTTGCATGATAAAGAAGATTCAAAGAGAGTGAGATGCCAGCTCCTTTCATTCAGTCAGTAGCTTCAATCATTTCTGGTATATGAATAACATGATGTTTTTCAATGGCAAAAATCAATGAATATTGTAAATGCACAAACAGTAATTTCTCCGCATTGCAAGGTGCAATTCTGAAATTTTTGGCTTTTTCCTGCTCCTCTTAGCATGATAAAGAAGATTCAAAGAGAGTGAGATGCCAGCTCCTTTCATTCAGTCAGTAGCTTCAATCATTTCTGGATGTTTTTCAATGGCAAAAATCAATGAATATTGTAAATGCACAAACAGTAATTTCTCCGCATTGCAAGGTGCAATTCTGAAATTTCTTGCATTTTCCTGCTCCTCTTAGCATGATAAAGAAGATTCAAAGAGAGTGAGATGCCAGCTCCTTTCATTCAGTCAGTAGCTTCAATCATTTCTGGACGTTTTTCAATGGCAAAAATCAATGAATATTGTAAATGCACAAACAGTAATTTCTCCGCATTGCAAGGTGCAATTCTGAAATTTTTTGCTTTTTCCTGCTCCTCTTAGCATGATAAAGAAGATTCAAAGAGAGTGAGATGCCAGCTCCTTTCATTCAGTCAGTAGCTTCAATCATTTCTGGACGTTTTTCAATGGCAAAAATCAATGAATATTGTAAATGCACAAACAGTAATTTCTCCGCATTGCAAGGTGCAATTCTGAAATTTTTTGCTTTTTCCTGCTCCTCTTAGCATGATAAAGAAGATTCAAAGAGAGTGAGATGCCAGCTCCTTTCATTCAGTCAGTAGCTTCAAACATTTCTGGTATATGAATAACATGATGTTTTTCAATGGCAAAAATCAATGAATATTGTAAATGCACAAACAGTAATTTCTCCGCATTGCAAGGTGCAATTCTGAAATTTTTTGCTTTTTCCTGCTCCTCTTAGCATGATAAAGAAGATTCAAAGAGAGTGAGATGCCAGCTCCTTTCATTCAGTCAGCAGCTTCAATCATTTCTGGACATTTTTCAATGGCAAAAATCAATGAATATTGTAAATGCACAAACAGTAATTTCTCCGCATTGCAAGGTGCAATTCTGAAATGTTTTGCTTTTTCCTGCTCCTCTTAGCATGATAAAGAAGATTCAAAGAGAGTGAGATGCCAGCTCCTTTCATTCAGTCAGTAGCTTCAAACATTTCTGGTATATGAATAACATGATGTGTTTCAATGGCAAAAATCAATGAATATTGTAAAAGCACAAACAGTAATTTCTCCGCATTGCAAGGTGCAATTCTGAAATTTTTTGCTTTTTCCTGCTCCTCTTAGCATGATAAAGAAGATTCAAAGAGAGTGAGATGCCAGCTCCTTTCATTCAGTCAGTAGCTTCAATCATTTCTGGACGTTTTTCAATGGCAAAAATCAATGAATATTGTAAATGCACAAACAGTAATTTCTCCGCATTGCAAGGTGCCATTCTGAAATTTTTTGCTTTTTCCTGCTCCTCTTAGCATGATAAAGAAGATTCAAAGAGAGTGAGATTCCAGCTCCTTTCATTCAGTCAGTAGCTTCAATCATTTCTGGTATATGAATAACATGATGTTTTTCAATGGCAAAAATCAATGAATATTGTAAATGCACAAACAGTAATTTCTCCGCATTGCAAGGTGCAATTCTGAAATTTTTTGCTTTTTCCTGCTCCTCTTAGCATGATAAAGAAGATTCAAAGAGAGTGAGATGCCAGCTCCTTTCATTCAGTCAGTAGCTTCAATTATTTCTGGACGTTTTTCAATGGCAAAAATCAATGAATATTGTAAATGCACAAACAGTAATTTCTCCGCATTGCAAGGTGCAATTCTGAAATTTTTTGCTTTTTCCTGCTCCTCTTAGCATGATAAAGAAGATTCAAAGAGAGTGAGATGCCAGCTCCTTTCTTTCAGTCAGTTGCTTCAATCATTTCTGGACGTTTTTCAATGGCAAAAATCAGTGAATATTGTAAATGCACAAACAGTAATTTCTCCGCATTGCAAGGTGCAATTCTGAAATTTTTTGCTTTTTCCTGCTCCACTTAGCATGATAAAGAAGATTCAAAGAGAGTGAGATGCCAGCTCCTTTCATTCAGTCAGTAGCTTCAATCATTTCTGGACGTTTTTCAATGGCAAAAATCAATGAATATTGTAAATGCACAAACAGTAATTTCTCCGCATTGCAAGGTGCAATTCTGAAATTTTTTGCTTTTTCCTGCTCCTCTTTGCATGATAAAGAAGATTCAAAGAGAGTGAGATGCCAGCTCCTTTCATTCAGTCAGTAGCTTCAATCATTTCTAGTATATGAATAACATGATGTTTTTCAATGGCAAAAATCAATGAATATTGTAAATGCACAAACAGTAATTTCTCCGCATTGCAAGGTGCAATTCTGAAATTTTTGGCTTTTTCCTGCTCCTCTTAGCATGATAAAGAAGATTCAAAGAGAGTGAGATGCCAGCTCCTTTCATTCAGTCAGTAGCTTCAATCATTTCTGGATGTTTTTCAATGGCAAAAATCAATGAATATTGTAAATGCACAAACAGTAATTTCTCCGCATTGCAAGGTGCAATTCTGAAATTTCTTGCATTTTCCTGCTCCTCTTAGCATGATAAAGAAGATTCAAAGAGAGTGAGATGCCAGCTCCTTTCATTCAGTCAGTAGCTTCAATCATTTCTGGACGTTTTTCAATGGCAAAAATCAATGAATATTGTAAATGCACAAACAGTAATTTCTCCGCATTGCAAGGTGCAATTCTGAAATTTTTTGCTTTTTCCTGCTCCTCTTAGCATGATAAAGAAGATTCAAAGAGAGTGCGATGCCAGCTCCTTTCATTCAGTCAGTAGCTTCAAACATTTCTGGTATATGAATAACATGATGTTTTTCAATGGCAAAAATCAATGAATATTGTAAATGCACAAACAGTAATTTCTCCGCATTGCAAGGTGCAATTCTGAAATTTTTTGCTTTTTCCTGCTCCTCTTAGCATGATAAAGAAGATTCAAAGAGAGTGAGATGCCAGCTCCTTTCATTCAGTCAGTAGCTTCAATCATTTCTGGTATATGAATAACATGATGTTTTTCAATGGCAAAAATCAATGAATATTGTAAATGCACAAACAGTAATTTCTCCGCATTGCAAGTTGCAATTCTGAAATTTTTTGCTTTTTCCTGCTCCTCTTAGCATGATAAAGAAGATTCAAAGAGAGTGAGATGCCAGCTCCTTTCATTCAGTCAGTAGCTTCAATCATTTCTGGACGTTTTTCAATGGCAAAAATCAATGAATATTGTAAATGCACAAACAGTAATTTCTCCGCATTGCAAGGTGCAATTCTGAAATTTTTTGCTTTTTCCTGCTCCTCTTAGCATGATAAAGAAGATTCAAAGAGAGTGAGATGCCAGCTCCTTTCATTCAGTCAGTAGCTTCAATCATTTCTGGACGTTTTTCAATGGCAAAAATCAATGAATATTGTAAATGCACAAACAGTAATTTCTCCGCATTGCAAGGTGCAATTCTGAAATTTTTTGCTTTTTCCTGCTCCTCTTAGCATGATAAAGAAGATTCAAAGAGAGTGAGATGCCAGCTCCTTTCATTCAGTCAGTAGCTTCAAACATTTCTGGTATATGAATAACATGATGTTTTTCAATGGCAAAAATCAATGAATATTGTAAAAGCACAAACAGTAATTTCTCCGCATTGCAAGGTGCAATTCTGAAATTTTTTGCTTTTTCCTGCTCCTCTTAGCATGATAAAGAAGATTCAAAGAGAGTGAGATGCCAGCTCCTTTCATTCAGTCAGTAGCTTCAATCATTTCTGGACGTTTTTCAATGGCAAAAATCAATGAATATTGTAAATGCACAAACAGTAATTTCTCCGCATTGCAAGGTGCAATTCTGAAATTTTTTGCTTTTTCCTGCTCCTCTTAGCATGATAAAGAAGATTCAAAGAGAGTGAGATGCCAGCTCCTTTCATTCAGTCAGTAGCTTCAATCATTTCTGGTATATGAATAACATGATGTTTTTCAATGGCAAAAATCAATGAATATTGTAAATGCACAAACAGTAATTTCTCCACATTGCAAGGTGCAATTCTGAAATTTTTTGCTTTTTCCTGCTCCTCTTAGCATGATAAAGAAGATTCAAAGAGAGTGAGATGCCAGCTCCTTTCATTCAGTCAGTAGCTTCAATCATTTCTGGACGTTTTTCAATGGCAAAAATCAATGAATATTGTAAATGCACAAACAGTAATTTCTCCGCATTGCAAGGTGCAATTCTGAAATTTTTTGCTTTTTCCTGCTCCTCTTAGCATGATAAAGAAGATTCAAAGAGAGTGAGATGCCAGCTCCTTTCATTCAGTCAGTAGCTTCAAACATTTCTGGTATATGAATAACATGATGTTTTTCAATGGCAAAAATCAATGAATATTGTAAATGCACAAACAGTAATTTCTCCGCATTGCAAGGTGCAATTCTGAAATTTTTTGCTTTTTCCTGCTCCTCTTAGCATGATAAAGAAGATTCAAAGAGAGTGAGATGCCAGCTCCTTTCATTCAGTCAGTAGCTTCAATCATTTCTGGACGTTTTTCAATGGCAAAAATCAATGAATATTGTAAATGCACAAACAGTAATTTCTCCGCATTGCAAGATGCAATTCTGAAATTTTTTGCTTTTTCCTGCTCCTCTTAGCATGATAAAGAAGATTAAAAGAGAGTGAGATGCCAGCTCCTTTCATTCAGTCAGTAGCTTCAATCATTTCTGGACGTTTTTCAATGGCAAAAATCAATGAATATTGTAAATGCACAAACAGTAATTTCTCCGCATTGCAAGGTGCAATTCTGAAATTTTTTGCTTTTTCCTGCTCCTCTTAGCATGATAAAGAAGATTCAAAGAGAGTGAGATGCCAGCTCCTTTCATTCAGTCAGTAGCTTCAATCATTTCTGGTATATGAATAACATGATGTTTTTCAATGGCAAAAATCAATGAATATTGTAAATGCACAAACAGTAATTTCTCCGCATTGCAAGGTGCAATTCTGAAATTTTTTGCTTTTTCCTGCTCCTCTTAGCATGATAAAGAAGATTCAAAGAGAGTGAGATGCCAGCTCCTTTCATTCAGTCAGCAGCTTCAATCATTTCTGGACATTTTTCAATGGCAAAAATCAATGAATATTGTAAATGCACAAACAGTAATTTCTCCGCATTGCAAGGTGCAATTCTGAAATTTTTTGCTTTTTCCTGCTCCTCTTAGCATGATAAAGAAGATTCAAAGAGAGTGAGATGCCAGCTCCTTTCATTCAGTCAGTAGCTTCAAACATTTCTGGTATATGAATAACATGATGTTTTTCAATGGCAAAAATCAATGAATATTGTAAAAGCACAAACAGTAATTTCTCCGCATTGCAAGGTGCAATTCTGAAATTTTTTGCTTTTTCCTGCTCCTCTTAGCATGATAAAGAAGATTCAAAGAGAGTGAGATGCCAGCTCCTTTCATTCAGTCAGTAGCTTCAATCATTTCTGGACGTTTTTCAATGGCAAAAATCAATGAATATTGTAAATGCACAAACAGTAATTTCTCCGCATTGCAAGGTGCAATTCTGAAATTTTTTGCTTTTTCCTGCTCCTCTTAGCATGATAAAGAAGATTCAAAGAGAGTGAGATGCCAGCTCCTTTCATTCAGTCAGTAGCTTCAATCATTTCTGGTATATGAATAACATGATGTTTTTCAATGGCAAAAATCAATGAATATTGTAAATGCACAAACAGTAATTTCTCCGCATTGCAAGTTGCAATTCTGAAATTTTTTGCTTTTTCCTGCTCCTCTTAGCATGATAAAGAAGATTCAAAGAGAGTGAGATGCCAGCTCCTTTCATTCAGTCAGTAGCTTCAATTATTTCTGGACGTTTTTCAATGGCAAAAATCAATGAATATTGTAAATGCACAAACAGTAATTTCTCCGCATTGCAAGGTGCAATTCTGAAATTTTTTGCTTTTTCCTGCTCCTCTTAGCATGATAAAGAAGATTCAAAGAGAGTGAGATGCCAGCTCCTTTCATTCAGTCAGTTGCTTCAATCATTTCTGGACGTTTTTCAATGGCAAAAATCAGTGAATATTGTAAATGCACAAACAGTAATTTCTCCGCATTGCAAGGTGCAATTCTGAAATTTTTTGCTTTTTCCTGCTCCTCTTAGCATGATAAAGAAGATTCAAAGAGAGTGAGATGCCAGCTCCTTTCATTCAGTCAGTAGCTTCAATCATTTCTGGACGTTTTTCAATGGCAAAAATCAATGAATATTGTAAATGCACAAACAGTAATTTCTCCGCATTGCAAGGTGCAATTCTGAAATTTTTTGCTTTTTCCTGCTCCTCTTTGCATGATAAAGAAGATTCAAAGAGAGTGAGATGCCAGCTCCTTTCATTCAGTCAGTAGCTTCAATCATTTCTGGTATATGAATAACATGATGTTTTTCAATGGCAAAAATCAATGAATATTGTAAATGCACAAACAGTAATTTCTCCGCATTGCAAGGTGCAATTCTGAAATTTTTGGCTTTTTCCTGCTCCTCTTAGCATGATAAAGAAGATTCAAAGAGAGTGAGATGCCAGCTCCTTTCATTCAGTCAGTAGCTTCAATCATTTCTGGATGTTTTTCAATGGCAAAAATCAATGAATATTGTAAATGCACAAACAGTAATTTCTCCGCATTGCAAGGTGCAATTCTGAAATTTCTTGCATTTTCCTGCTCCTCTTAGCATGATAAAGAAGATTCAAAGAGAGTGAGATGCCAGCTCCTTTCATTCAGTCAGTAGCTTCAATCATTTCTGGACGTTTTTCAATGGCAAAAATCAATGAATATTGTAAATGCACAAACAGTAATTTCTCCGCATTGCAAGGTGCAATTCTGAAATTTTTTGCTTTTTCCTGCTCCTCTTAGCATGATAAAGAAGATTCAAAGAGAGTGAGATGCCAGCTCCTTTCATTCAGTCAGTAGCTTCAAACATTTCTGGTATATGAATAACATGATGTTTTTCAATGGCAAAAATCAATGAATATTGTAAATGCACAAACAGTAATTTCTCCGCATTGCAAGGTGCAATTCTGAAATTTTTTGCTTTTTCCTGCTCCTCTTAGCATGATAAAGAAGATTCAAAGAGAGTGAGATGCCAGCTCCTTTCATTCAGTCAGTAGCTTCAATCATTTCTGGACGTTTTTCAATGGCAAAAATCAATGAATATTGTAAATGCACAAACAGTAATTTCTCCGCATTGCAAGGTGCAATTCTGAAATTTTTTGCTTTTTCCTGCTCCTCTTAGCATGATAAAGAAGATTCAAAGAGAGTGAGATGCCAGCTTCTTTCATTCAGTCAGTAGCTTCAAACATTTCTGGGATATGAATAACATGATGTTTTTCAATGGCAAAAATTAATGAATATTGTAAATGCACAAACAGTAATTTCTCCGCATTGCAAGGTGCAATTCTGAAATTTTTTGCTTTTTCCTGCTCCTCTTAGCATGATAAAGAAGATTCAAAGAGAGTGAGATGCCAGCTCCTTTCATTCAGTCAGTAGCTTCAATCATTTCTGGACGTTTTTCAATGGCAAAAATCAATGAATATTGTAAATGCACAAACAGTAATTTCTCCGCATTGCAAGGTGCAATTCTGAAATTTTTTGTTTTTTCCTGCTCCTCTTAGCATGATAAAGAAGATTCAAAGAGAGTGAGATGCCAGCTCCTTTCATTCAGTCAGTAGCTTCAATCATTTCTGGACGTTTTTCAATGGCAAAAATCAATGAATATTGTAAATGCACAAACAGTAATTTCTCCGCATTGCAAGGTGCAATTCTGAAATTTTTTGCTTTTTCCTGCTCCTCTTAGCATGATAAAGAAGATTCAAAGAGAGTGAGATGCCAGCTCCTTTCATTCAGTCAGTAGCTTCAAACATTTCTGGTATATGAATAACATGATGTTTTTCAATGGCAAAAATCAATGAATATTGTAAATGCACAAACAGTAATTTCTCCGCATTGCAAGGTGCAATTCTGAAATTTTTTGCTTTTTCCTGCTCCTCTTAGCATGATAAAGAAGATTCAAAGAGAGTGAGATGCCAGCTCCTTTCATTCAGTCAGTAGCTTCAATCATTTCTGGACGTTTTTCAATGGCAAAAATCAATGAATATTGTAAATGCACAAACAGTAATTTCTCCGCATTGCAAGGTGCAATTCTGAAATTTTTTGCTTTTTCCTGCTCCTCTTAGCATGATAAAGAAGATTCAAAGAGAGTGAGATGCCAGCTTCTTTCATTCAGTCAGTAGCTTCAAACATTTCTGGGATATGAATAACATGATGTTTTTCAATGGCAAAAATTAATGAATATTGTAAATGCACAAACAGTAATTTCTCCGCATTGCAAGGTGCAATTCTGAAATTTTTTGCTTTTTCCTGCTCCTCTTAGCATGATAAAGAAGATTCAAAGAGAGTGAGATGCCAGCTCCTTTCATTCAGTCAGTAGCTTCAATCATTTCTGGACGTTTTTCAATGGCAAAAATCAATGAATATTGTAAATGCACAAACAGTAATTTCTCCGCATTGCAAGGTGCAATTCTGAAATTTTTTGTTTTTTCCTGCTCCTCTTAGCATGATAAAGAAGATTCAAAGAGAGTGAGATGCCAGCTCCTTTCATTCAGTCAGTAGCTTCAATCATTTCTGGACGTTTTTCAATGGCAAAAATCAATGAATATTGTAAATGCACAAACAGTAATTTCTCCGCATTGCAAGGTGCAATTCTGAAATTTTTTGCTTTTTCCTGCTCCTCTTAGCATGATAAAGAAGATTCAAAGAGAGTGAGATGCCAGCTCCTTTCATTCAGTCAGTAGCTTCAATCATTTCTGGTATATGAATAACATGATGTTTTTCAATGGCAAAAATCAATGAATATTGTAAATGCACAAACAGTAATTTCTCCGCATTGCAAGTTGCAATTCTGAAATTTTTTGCTTTTTCCTGCTCCTCTTAGCATGATAAAGAAGATTCAAAGAGAGTGAGATTCCAGCTCCTTTCATTCAGTCTGTAGCTTCAATCATTTCTGGACATTTTTCAATGGCAAAAATCAATGAATATTGTAAATGAACAAACAGTAATTTCTCCGCATTGCAAGGTGCAATTCTGAAATTTTTTGCTTTTTCCTGCTTCTCTTAGCATGATAAAGAAGATTCAAAGAGAGTGAGATGCCAGCTCCTTTCATTCAGTCAGTAGCTTCAATCATTTCTGGACGTTTTTCAATGGCAAAAATCAATGAATATTGTAAATGCACAAACAGTAATTTCTCCGCATTGCAAGATGCAATTCTGAAATTTTTTGCTTTTTCCTACTCCTCTTAGCATGATAAAAAAGATTCAAAGAGAGTGAGATGCCAGCTCCTTTCATTCAGTCAGTAGCTTCAATCATTTCTGGACGTTTTTCAATGGCAAAAATCAATGAATATTGTAAATGCACAAACAGTAATTTCTCCGCATTGCAAGGTGCAATTCTGAAATTTTTTGCTTTTTCCTGCTCCTCTTAGCATGATAAAGAAGATTCAAAGAGAGTGAGATGCCAGCTCCTTTCATTCAGTCAGTAGCTTCAATCATTTCTGGTATATGAATAACATGATGTTTTTCAATGGCAAAAATCAATGAATATTGTAAATGCACAAACAGTAATTTCTCCGCATTGCAAGGTGCAATTCTGAAATTTTTTGCTTTTTCCTGCTCCTCTTAGCATGATAAAGAAGATTCAAAGAGAGTGAGATGCCAGCTCCTTTCATTCAGTCAGTAGCTTCAATCATTTCTGGACGTTTTTCAATGGCAAAAATCAATGAATATTGTAAATGCACAAACAGTAATTTCTCCGCATTGCAAGGTGCAATTCTGAAATTTTTTGCTTTTTCCTGCTCCTCTTAGCATGATAAAGAAGATTCAAAGAGAGTGAGATGCCAGCTCCTTTCATTCAGTCAGTAGCTTCAGTCATTTCTGGACGTTTTTCAATGGCAAAAATCAATGAATATTGTAAATGCACAAACAGTAATTTCTCCGCATTGCAAGGTGCAATTCTGAAATTTTTTGCTTTTTCCTGCTCCTCTTAGCATGATAAAGAAGATTCAAAGAGAGTGAGATGCCAGCTCCTTTCATTCAGTCAGTAGCTTCAAACATTTCTGGTATAAACATTTCTGGACGTTTTTCAATGGCAAAATTCAATGAATATTGTAAATGCACAAACAGTAATATCTCCACATTGCCAGGTGCAATTCTGAAATTTTTTGCTTTTTCCTGCTAATCCTAGCATGATAAAGAAGATTCAAAGAGAGTGAGATGCCAGCTCCTTTCATTCAGTCAGTAGCTTCAATCATTTCTGGACGTTTTTCAATGGCAAAAATCAATGAATATTGTAAATGCACAAACAGTAATTTCTCCGCATTGCAAGGTGCAATTCTGAAATTTTTTGCTTTTTCCTGCTCCTCTTAGCATGATAAAGAAGATTCAAAGAGAGTGAGATGCCAGCTCCTTTCATTCAGTCAGTAGCTTCAATCATTTCTGGACGTTTTTCAATGGCAAAAATCAATGAATATTGTAAATGCACAAACAGTAATTTCTCCGCATTGCAAGGTGCAATTCTGAAATTTTTTGCTTTTTCCTGCTCCTCTTAGCATGATAAAGAAGATTCAAAGAGAGTGAGATGCCAGCTCCTTTCATTCAGTCAGTAGCTTCAATCATTTCTGGTATATGAATAACATGATGTTTTTCAATGGCAAAAATCAATGAATATTGTAAATGCACAAACAGTAATTTCTCCGCATTGCAAGGTGCAATTCTGAAATTTTTTGCTTTTTCCTGCTCCTCTTAGCATGATAAAGAAGATTCAAAGAGAGTGAGATGCCAGCTCCTTTCATTCAGTCAGTAGCTTCAATCATTTCTGGACGTTTTTCAATGGCAAAAATCAATGAATATTGTAAATGCACAAACAGTAATTTCTCCGCATTGCAAGATGCAATTCTGAAATTTTTTGCTTTTTCCTGCTCCTCTTAGCATGATAAAGAAGATTCAAAGAGAGTGAGATGCCAGCTCCTTTCATTCAGTCAGTAGCTTCAGTCATTTCTGGACGTTTTTCAATGCAAAAATCAATGAATATTGTAAATGCACAAACAGTAATTTCTCCGCATTGCAAGGTGCAATTCTGAATTTTTTTGCTTTTTCCTGCTCCTCAGCATGATAAAGAAGATTCAAAGAGAGTGAGATGCCAGCTCCTTTCATTCAGTCAGTAGCTTCAATCATTTCTGGTATATGAATAACATGATGTTTTTCAATGGCAAAAATCAATGAATATTGTAAATGCACAAACAGTAATTTCTCCGCATTGCAAGGTGCAATTCTGAAATTTTTTGCTTTTTCCTGCTCCTCTTAGCATGATAAAGAAGATTCAAAGAGAGTGAGATGCCAGCTCCTTTCATTCAGTCAGTAGCTTCAATCATTTCTGGATGTTTTTCAATGGCAAAAATCAATGAATATTGTAAATGCACAAACAGTAATTTCTCCGCATTGCAAGGTGCAATTCTGAAATTTCTTGCATTTTCCTGCTCCTCTTAGCATGATAAAGAAGATTCAAAGAGAATGAGATGCCAGCTCCTTTCATTCAGTCAGTAGCTTCAATCATTTCTGGACGTTTTTCAATGGCAAAAATCAATGAATATTGTAAATGCACAAACAGTAATTTCTCCGCATTGCAAGGTGCAATTCTGAAATTTTTTGCTTTTTCCTGCTCCTCTTAGCATGATAAAGAAGATTCAAAGAGAGTGAGATGCCAGCTCCTTTCATTCAGTCAGTAGCTTCAAACATTTCTGGTATATGAATAACATGATGTTTTTCAATGGCAAAAATCAATGAATATTGTAAATGCACAAACAGTAATTTCTCTGCATTGCAAGGTGCAATTCTGAAATTTTTTGCTTTTTCCTGCTCCTCTTAGCATGATAAAGAAGATTCAAAGAGAGTGAGATGCCAGCTCCTTTCATTCAGTCAGTAGCTTCAATCATTTCTGGACGTTTTTCAATGGCAAAAATCAATGAATATTGTAAATGCACAAACAGTAATTTCTCCGCATTGCAAGGTGCAATTCTGAAATTTTTTGCTTTTTCCTGCTCCTCTTAGCATGATAAAGAAGATTCAAAGAGAGTGAGATGCCAGCTTCTTTCATTCAGTCAGTAGCTTCAAACATTTCTGGGATATGAATAACATGATGTTTTTCAATGGCAAAAATTAATGAATATTGTAAATGCACAAACAGTAATTTCTCCGCATTGCAAGGTGCAATTCTGAAATTTTTTGCTTTTTCCTGCTCCTCTTAGCATGATAAAGAAGATTCAAAGAGAGTGAGATGCCAGCTCCTTTCATTCAGTCAGTAGCTTCAATCATTTCTGGACGTTTTTCAATGGCAAAAATCAATGAATATTGTAAATGCACAAACAGTAATTTCTCCGCATTGCAAGGTGCAATTCTGAAATTTTTTGCTTTTTCCTGCTCCTCTTAGCATGATAAAGAAGATTCAAAGAGAGTGAGATGCCAGCTCCTTTCATTCAGTCAGTAGCTTCAATCATTTCTGGACGTTTTTCAATGGCAAAAATCAATGAATATTGTAAATGCACAAACAGTAATTTCTCCGCATTGCAAGGTGCAATTCTGAAATTTTATGCTTTTTCCTGCTCCTCTTAGCATGATAAAGAAGATTCAAAGAGAGTGAGATGCCAGCTCCTTTCATTCAGTCAGTAGCTTCAATCATTTCTGGTATATGAATAACATGATGTTTTTCAATGGCAAAAATCAATGAATATTGTAAATGCACAAACAGTAATTTCTCCGCATTGCAAGGTGCAATTCTGAAATTTTTTGCTTTTTCCTGCTCCTCTTAGCATGATAAAGAAGATTCAAAGAGAGTGAGATGCCAGCTCCTTTCATTCAGTCAGTAGCTTCAATCATTTCTGGTATATGAATAACATGATGTTTTTCAATGGCAAAAATCAATGAATATTGTAAATGCACAAACAGTAATTTCTCCGCATTGCAAGTTGCAATTCTGAAATTTTTTGCTTTTTCCTGCTCCTCTTAGCATGATAAAGAAGATTCAAAGAGAGTGAGATTCCAGCTCCTTTCATTCAGTCAGTAGCTTCAATCATTTCTGGACGTTTTTCAATGGCAAAAATCAATGAATATTGTAAATGCACAAACAGTAATTTCTCCGCATTGCAAGGTGCAATTCTGAAATGTTTTGCTTTTTCCTGCTCCTCTTAGCATGATAAAGAAGATTCAAAGAGAGTGAGATGCCAGCTCCTTTCATTCAGTCAGTAGCTTCAATCATTTCTGGACGTTTTTCAATGGCAAAAATCAATGAATATTGTAAATGCACAAACAGTAATTTCTCCGCATTGCAAGATGCAATTCTGAAATTTTTTGCTTTTTCCTGCTCCTCTTAGCATGATAAAGAAGATTCAAAGAGAGTGAGATGCCAGCTCCTTTCATTCAGTCAGTAGCTTCAATCATTTCTGGACGTTTTTCAATGGCAAAAATCAATGAATATTGTAAATGCACAAACAGTAATTTCTCCGCATTGCAAGGTGCAATTCTGAAATTTTTTGCTTTTTCCTGCTCCTCTTAGCATGATAAAGAAGATTCAAAGAGAGTGAGATGCCAGCTCCTTTCATTCAGTCAGTAGCTTCAATCATTTCTGGTATATGAATAACATGATGTTTTTCAATGGCAAAAATCAATGAATATTGTAAATGCACAAACAGTAATTTCTCCGCATTGCAAGGTGCAATTCTGAAATTTTTTGCTTTTTCCTGCTCCTCTTAGCATGATAAAGAAGATTCAAAGAGAGTGAGATGCCAGCTCCTTTCATTCAGTCAGTAGCTTCAATCATTTCTGGACGTTTTTCAATGGCAAAAATCAATGAATATTGTAAATGCACAAACTGTAATTTCTCCGCATTGCAAGGTGCAATTCTGAAATTTTTTGCTTTTTCCTGCTCCTCTTAGCATGATAAAGAAGATTCAAAGAGAGTGAGATGCAAGCTCCTTTCATTCAGTCAGTAGCTTCAGTCATTTCTGGACGTTTTTCAATGGCAAAAATCAATGAATATTGTAAATGCACAAACAGTAATTTCTCCGCATTGCAAGGTGCAATTCTGAAATTTTTTGCTTTTTCCTGCTCCTCTTAGCATGATAAAGAAGATTCAAAGAGAGTGAGATGCCAGCTCCTTTCATTCAGTCAGTAGCTTCAAACATTTCTGGTATATGAATAACATGATGTTTTTCAATGGCAAAAATCAATGAATATTGTAAATGCACAAACAGTAATTTCTCTGCATTGCAAGGTGCAATTCTGAAATTTTTTGCTTTTTCCTGCTCCTCTTAGCATGATAAAGAAGATTCAAAGAGAGTGAGATGCCAGCTCCTTTCATTCAGTCAGTAGCTTCAATCATTTCTGGACGTTTTTCAATGGCAAAAATCAATGAATATTGTAAATGCACAAACAGTAATTTCTCCGCATTGCAAGGTGCAATTCTGAAATTTTTTGCTTTTTCCTGCTCCTCTTAGCATGATAAAGAAGATTCAAAGAGAGTGAGATGCCAGCTTCTTTCATTCAGTCAGTAGCTTCAAACATTTCTGGGATATGAATAACATGATGTTTTTCAATGGCAAAAATTAATGAATATTGTAAATGCACAAACAGTAATTTCTCCGCATTGCAAGGTGCAATTCTGAAATTTTTTGCTTTTTCCTGCTCCTCTTAGCATGATAAAGAAGATTCAAAGAGAGTGAGATGCCAGCTCCTTTCATTCAGTCAGTAGCTTCAATCATTTCTGGACGTTTTTCAATGGCAAAAATCAATGAATATTGTAAATGCACAAACAGTAATTTCTCCGCATTGCAAGGTGCAATTCTGAAATTTTTTGCTTTTTCCTGCTCCTCTTAGCATGATAAAGAAGATTCAAAGAGAGTGAGATGCCAGCTCCTTTCATTCAGTCAGTAGCTTCAATCATTTCTGGACGTTTTTCAATGGCAAAAATCAATGAATATTGTAAATGCACAAACAGTAATTTCTCCGCATTGCAAGGTGCAATTCTGAAATTTTATGCTTTTTCCTGCTCCTCTTAGCATGATAAAGAAGATTCAAAGAGAGTGAGATGCCAGCTCCTTTCATTCAGTCAGTAGCTTCAATCATTTCTGGTATATGAATAACATGATGTTTTTCAATGGCAAAAATCAATGAATATTGTAAATGCACAAACAGTAATTTCTCCGCATTGCAAGGTGCAATTCTGAAATTTTTTGCTTTTTCCTGCTCCTCTTAGCATGATAAAGAAGATTCAAAGAGAGTGAGATGCCAGCTCCTTTCATTCAGTCAGTAGCTTCAATCATTTCTGGTATATGAATAACATGATGTTTTTCAATGGCAAAAATCAATGAATATTGTAAATGCACAAACAGTAATTTCTCCGCATTGCAAGTTGCAATTCTGAAATTTTTTGCTTTTTCCTGCTCCTCTTAGCATGATAAAGAAGATTCAAAGAGAGTGAGATTCCAGCTCCTTTCATTCAGTCAGTAGCTTCAATCATTTCTGGACGTTTTTCAATGGCAAAAATCAATGAATATTGTAAATGCACAAACAGTAATTTCTCCGCATTGCAAGGTGCAATTCTGAAATGTTTTGCTTTTTCCTGCTCCTCTTAGCATGATAAAGAAGATTCAAAGAGAGTGAGATGCCAGCTCCTTTCATTCAGTCAGTAGCTTCAATCATTTCTGGACGTTTTTCAATGGCAAAAATCAATGAATATTGTAAATGCACAAACAGTAATTTCTCCGCATTGCAAGATGCAATTCTGAAATTTTTTGCTTTTTCCTGCTCCTCTTAGCATGATAAAGAAGATTCAAAGAGAGTGAGATGCCAGCTCCTTTCATTCAGTCAGTAGCTTCAATCATTTCTGGACGTTTTTCAATGGCAAAAATCAATGAATATTGTAAATGCACAAACAGTAATTTCTCCGCATTGCAAGGTGCAATTCTGAAATTTTTTGCTTTTTCCTGCTCCTCTTAGCATGATAAAGAAGATTCAAAGAGAGTGAGATGCCAGCTCCTTTCATTCAGTCAGTAGCTTCAATCATTTCTGGACGTTTTTCAATGGCAAAAATCAATGAATATTGTAAATGCACAAACTGTAATTTCTCCGCATTGCAAGGTGCAATTCTGAAATTTTTTGCTTTTTCCTGCTCCTCTTAGCATGATAAAGAAGATTCAAAGAGAGTGAGATGCAAGCTCCTTTCATTCAGTCAGTAGCTTCAGTCATTTCTGGACGTTTTTCAATGGCAAAAATCAATGAATATTGTAAAAGCACAAACAGTAATTTCTCCGCATTGCAAGGTGCAATTCTGAAATTTTTTGCTTTTTCCTGCTCCTCTTAGCATGATAAAGAAGATTCAAAGAGAGTGAGATGCCAGCTCCTTTCATTTAGTCAGTAGCTTCAATCATTTCTGGTATATGAATAACATGATGTTTTTCAATGGCAAAAATCAATGAATATTGTAAATGCACAAACAGTAATTTCTCCGCATTGCAAGGTGCAATTCTGAAATTTTTTGCTTTTTCCTGCTCCTCTTAGCATGATAAAGAAGATTCAAAGAGAGTGAGATGCCAGCTCCTTTCATTCAGTCAGTAGCTTCAATCATTTCTGGACGTTTTTCAATGGCAAAAATCAATGAATATTGTAAATGCACAAACAGTAATTTCTCCGCATTGCAAGGTGCAATTCTGAAATTTTTTGCTTTTTCCTGCTTCTCTTAGCATGATAAAGAAGATTCAAAGAGAGTGAGATGCCAGCTCCTTTCATTCAGTCAGTAGCTTCAATCATTTCTGGTATATGAATAACATGATGTTTTTCAATGGCAAAAATCAATGAATATTGTAAATGCACAAACAGTAATTTCTCCGCATTGCAAGGTGCAATTCTGAAATTTTTTGCTTTTTCCTGCTCCTCTTAGCATGATAAAGAAGATTCAAAGAGAGTGAGATGCCAGCTCCTTTCATTCAGTCAGTAGCTTCAATCATTTCTGGTCGTTTTTCAATGGCAAAAATCAATGAATATTGTAAATGCACAAACTGTAATTTCTCCGCATTGCAAGGTGCAATTCTGAAATTTTTTGCTTTTTCCTGCTCCTCTTAGCATGATAAAGAAGATTCAAAGAGAGTGAGATGCCAGCTCCTTTCATTCAGTCAGTAGCTTCAGTCATTTCTGGACGTTTTTCAATGGCAAAAATCAATGAATATTGTAAATGCACAAACAGTAATTTCTCCGCATTGCAAGGTGCAATTCTGAAATTTTTTGCTTTTTCCTGCTCCTCTTAGCATGATAAAGAAGATTCAAAGAGAGTGAGATGCCAGCTCCTTTCATTCAGTCAGTAGCTTCAAACATTTCTGGTATAAACATTTCTGGACGTTTTTCAATGGCAAAAATCAATGAATATTGTAAATGCACAAACAGTAATATCTCCACATTGCAAGGTGCAATTCTGAAATTTTTTGCTTTTTCCTGCTAATCCTAGCATGATAAAGAAGACTCAAATAGAGTGAGATGCCAGCTCCTTTCATTCAGTCAGTAGCTTCAAACATTTCTGGACGTTTTTCAATGGCAAAATTCAATGAATATTGTAAATGCACAAACAGTAATATCTCCACATTGCCAGGTGCAATTCTGAAATTTTTTGCTTTTTCCTGCTAATCCTAGCATGATAAAGAAGATTCAAAGAGAGTGAGATGCCAGCTCCTTTCATTCAGTCAGTAGCTTCAATCATTTCTGGACGTTTTTCAATGGCAAAAATCAATGAATATTGTAAATGCACAAACAGTAATTTCTCCGCATTGCAAGGTGCAATTCTGAAATTTTTTGCTTTTTCCTGCTCCTCTTAGCATGATAAAGAAGATTCAAAGAGAGTGAGATGCCAGCTCCTTTCATTCAGTCAGTAGCTTCAATCATTTCTGGACGTTTTTCAATGGCAAAAATCAATGAATATTGTAACTGCACAAACAGTAATTTCTCCGCATTGCAAGGTGCAATTCTGAAATTTTTTGCTTTTTCCTGCTCCTCTTAGCATGATAAAGAAGATTCAAAGAGAGTGAGATGCCAGCTCCTTTCATTCAGTCAGTAGCTTCAATCATTTCTGGTATATGAATAACATGATGTTTTTCAATGGCAAAAATCAATGAATATTGTAAATGCACAAACAGTAATTTCTCCGCATTGCAAGGTGCAATTCTGAAATTTTTTGCTTTTTCCTGCTCCTCTTAGCATGATAAAGAAGATTCAAAGAGAGTGAGATGCCAGCTCCTTTCATTCAGTCAGTAGCTTCAATCATTTCTGGTATATGAATAACATGATGTTTTTCAATGGCAAAAATCAATGAATATTGTAAATGCACAAACAGTAATTTCTCCGCATTGCAAGTTGCAATTCTGAAATTTTTTGCTTTTTCCTGCTCCTCTTAGCATGATAAAGAAGATTCAAAGAGAGTGAGATTCCAGCTCCTTTCATTCAGTCAGTAGCTTCAATCATTTCTGGACGTTTTTCAATGGCAAAAATCAATGAATATTGTAAATGCACAAACAGTAATTTCTCCGCATTGCAAGGTGCAATTCTGAAATGTTTTGCTTTTTCCTGCTCCTCTTAGCATGATAAAGAAGATTCAAAGAGAGTGAGATGCCAGCTCCTTTCATTCAGTCAGTAGCTTCAATCATTTCTGGACGTTTTTCAATGGCAAAAATCAATGAATATTGTAAATGCACAAACAGTAATTTCTCCGCATTGCAAGATGCAATTCTGAAATTTTTTGCTTTTTCCTGCTCCTCTTAGCATGATAAAGAAGATTCAAAGAGAGTGAGATGCCAGCTCCTTTCATTCAGTCAGTAGCTTCAATCATTTCTGGACGTTTTTCAATGGCAAAAATCAATGAATATTGTAAATGCACAAACAGTAATTTCTCCGCATTGCAAGGTGCAATTCTGAAATTTTTTGCTTTTTCCTGCTCCTCTTAGCATGATAAAGAAGATTCAAAGAGAGTGAGATGCCAGCTCCTTTCATTCAGTCAGTAGCTTCAATCATTTCTGGTATATGAATAACATGATGTTTTTCAATGGCAAAAATCAATGAATATTGTAAATGCACAAACAGTAATTTCTCCGCATTGCAAGGTGCAATTCTGAAATTTTTTGCTTTTTCCTGCTCCTCTTAGCATGATAAAGAAGATTCAAAGAGAGTGAGATGCCAGCTCCTTTCATTCAGTCAGTAGCTTCAATCATTTCTGGACGTTTTTCAATGGCAAAAATCAATGAATATTGTAAATGCACAAACTGTAATTTCTCCGCATTGCAAGGTGCAATTCTGAAATTTTTTGCTTTTTCCTGCTCCTCTTAGCATGATAAAGAAGATTCAAAGAGAGTGAGATGCAAGCTCCTTTCATTCAGTCAGTAGCTTCAGTCATTTCTGGACGTTTTTCAATGGCAAAAATCAATGAATATTGTAAATGCACAAACAGTAATTTCTCCGCATTGCAATGTGCAATTCTGAAATTTTTTGCTTTTTCCTGCTCCTCTTAGCATGATAAAGAAGATTCAAAGAGAGTGAGATGCCAGCTCCTTTCATTCAGTCAGTAGCTTCAATCATTTCTGGTATATGAATAACATGATGTTTTTCAATGGCAAAAATCAATGAATATTGTAAATGCACAAACAGTAATTTCTCCGCATTGCAAGGTGCAATTCTGAAATTTTTTGCTTTTTCCTGCTCCTCTTAGCATGATAAAGAAGATTCAAAGAGAGTGAGATGCCAGCTCCTTTCATTCAGTCAGTAGCTTCAATCATTTCTGGACGTTTTTCAATGGCAAAAATCAATGAATATTGTAAATGCACAAACAGTAATTTCTCCGCATTGCAAGGTGCAATTCTGAAATTTTTTGCTTTTTCCTGCTTCTCTTAGCATGATAAAGAAGATTCAAAGAGAGTGAGATGCCAGCTCCTTTCATTCAGTCAGTAGCTTCAATCATTTCTGGTATATGAATAACATGATGTTTTTCAATGGCAAAAATCAATGAATATTGTAAATGCACAAACAGTAATTTCTCCGCATTGCAAGGTGCAATTCTGAAATTTTTTGCTTTTTCCTGCTCCTCTTAGCATGATAAAGAAGATTCAAAGAGAGTGAGATGCCAGCTCCTTTCATTCAGTCAGTAGCTTCAATCATTTCTGGACGTTTTTCAATGGCAAAAATCAATGAATATTGTAAATGCACAAACTGTAATTTCTCCGCATTGCAAGGTGCAATTCTGAAATTTTTTGCTTTTTCCTGCTCCTCTTAGCATGATAAAGAAGATTCAAAGAGAGTGAGATGCCAGCTCCTTTCATTCAGTCAGTAGCTTCAGTCATTTCTGGACGTTTTTCAATGGAAAAAATCAATGAATATTGTAAATGCACAAACAGTAATTTCTCCGCATTGCAAGGTGCAATTCTGAAATTTTTTGCTTTTTCCTGCTCCTCTTAGCATGATAAAGAAGATTCAAAGAGAGTGAGATGCCAGCTCCTTTCATTCAGTCAGTAGCTTCAAACATTTCTGGTATAAACATTTCTGGACGTTTTTCAATGGCAAAAATCAATGAATATTGTAAATGCACAAACAGTAATATCTCCACATTGCAAGGTGCAATTCTGAAATTTTTTGCTTTTTCCTGCTAATCCTAGCATGATAAAGAAGATTCAAATAGAGTGAGATGCCAGCTCCTTTCATTCAGTCAGTAGCTTCAAACATTTCTGGACGTTTTTCAATGGCAAAATTCAATGAATATTGTAAATGCACAAACAGTAATATCTCCACATTGCCAGGTGCAATTCTGAAATTTTTTGCTTTTTCCTGCTAATCCTAGCATGATAAAGAAGATTCAAAGAGAGTGAGATGCCAGCTCCTTTCATTCAGTCAGTAGCTTCAATCATTTCTGGACGTTTTTCAATGGCAAAAATCAATGAATATTGTAAATGCACAAACAGTAATTTCTCCGCATTGCAAGGTGCAATTCTGAAATTTTTTGCTTTTTCCTGCTCCTCTTAGCATGATAAAGAAGATTCAAAGAGAGTGAGATGCCAGCTCCTTTCATTCAGTCAGTAGCTTCAATCATTTCTGGACGTTTTTCAATGGCAAAAATCAATGAATATTGTAAATGCACAAACAGTAATTTCTCCGCATTGCAAGGTGCAATTCTGAAATTTTTTGCTTTTTCCTGCTCCTCTTAGCATGATAAAGAAGATTCAAAGAGAGTGAGATGCCAGCTCCTTTCATTCAGTCAGTAGCTTCAATCATTTCTGGTATATGAATAACATGATGTTTTTCAATGGCAAAAATCAATGAATATTGTAAATGCACAAACAGTAATTTCTCCGCATTGCAAGGTGCAATTCTGAAATTTTTTGCTTTTTCCTGCTCCTCTTAGCATGATAAAGAAGATTCAAAGAGAGTGAGATGCCAGCTCCTTTCATTCAGTCAGTAGCTTCAATCATTTCTGGACGTTTTTCAATCGCAAAAATCAATGAATATTGTAAATGCACAAACAGTAATTTCTCCGCATTGCAAGATGCAATTCTGAAATTTTTTGGTTTTTCCTGCTCCTCTTAGCATGATAAAGAAGATTCAAAGAGAGTGAGATGCCAGCTCCTTTCATTCAGTCAGTAGCTTCAGTCATTTCTGGACGTTTTTCAATGGCAAAAATCAATGAATATTGTAAATGCACAAACAGTAATTTCTCCGCATTGCAAGGTGCAATTCTGAAATTTTTTGCTTTTTCCTGCTCCTCTTAGCATGATAAAGAAGATTCAAAGAGAGTGAGATGCCAGCTCCTTTCTTTCAGTCAGTAGCTTCAAACATTTCTGGTATAAACATTTCTGGACGTTTTTCAATGGCAAAAATCAATGAATATTGTAAATGCACAAACAGTAATATCTCCACATTGCAAGGTGCAATGCTGAAATTTTTTGCTTTTTCCTGCTAATCCTAGCATGATAAAGAAGATTCAAATAGAGTGAGATGCCAGCTCCTTTCATTCAGTCAGTAGCTTCAAACATTTCTGGACGTTTTTCATTGGCAAAAATCAATGAATATTGTAAATGCACAAACAGTAATATCTCCACATTGCAAGGTGCAATTCTGAAATTTTTTGCTTTTTCCTGCTAATACTAGCATGATAAAGAAGATTCAAAGAGAGTGAGATGTCAGCTCCTTTCATTCAGTCAGTAGCTTCAAACATTTCTGGTATATGAATAACATGATGTTTTTCAATGGCAAAAATCAATGAATATTGTAAATGCACAAACAGTAATATCTCCACATTGCAAGGTGCAATTCTGAAATTTTTTGCTTTTTCCTGCTAATCCTAGCATGATCAAGAAGATTCAAAGAGAGTGAGATGCCAGCTCCTTTCATTCAGTCAGTAGCTTCAAACATTTCTGGACGTTTTTCAATGGCAAAAATCAATGAATATTGTAAATGCACAAACAGTAATATCTCCACATTGCAAGGTGCAATTCTGAAATTTTTTGCTTTTTCCTGCTACTCCTAGCATGATAAAGAAGATTCAAAGAGAGTGAGATGCCAGCTCCTTTCATTCAGTCAGTAGCTTCAATCATTTCTGGACGTTTTTCAATGGCAAAAATCAATGAATATTGTAAATGCACAAACAGTAATTTCTCCGCATTGCAAGGTGCAATTCTGAATTTTTTTGCTTTTTCCTGCTCCTCTTAGCATTGTAAAGAAGATTCAAAGAGAGTGAGATGCCAGCTCCTTTCATTCAGTCAGTAGCTTCAGTCATTTCTGGACATTTTTCAATGGCAAAAATCAATGAATATTGTAAATGCACAAAAAGTAATTTCTCCGCATTGCAAGGTGCAATTCTGAATTTTTTTGCTTTTTCCTGCTCCTCTTAGCATGGTAAAGAAGATTCAAAGAGAGTGAGATGCCAGCTCCTTTCATTCAGTCAGTAGCTTCAGTCATTTCTGGACATTTTTCAATGGCAAAAATCAATGAATATTGTAAATGCACAAAAAGTAATTTCTCCGCATTGCAAGGTGCAATTCTGAAATTTTTTGCTTTTTCCTGCTCCTCTTAGCATGATAAAGAAGATTCAAAGAGAGTGAGATGCCAGCTCCTTTCATTCAGTCAGTAGCTTCAAACATTTCTGGTATAAACATTTCTGGACGTTTTTCAATGGCAAAAATCAATGAATATTGTAAATGCACAAACAGTAATATCTCCACATTGCAAGGTGCAATTCTGAAATTTTTTGCTTTTTCCTGCTAATCCTAGCATGATAAAGAAGATTCAAATAGAGTGAGATGCCAGCTCCTTTCATTCAGTCAGTAGCTTCAAACATTTCTGGACGTTTTTCAATGGCAAAATTCAATGAATATTGTAAATGCACAAACAGTAATATCTCCACATTGCAAGGTGCAATTCTGAAATTTTTTGCTTTTTCCTGCTAATCCTAGCATGATAAAGAAGATTCAAAGAGAGTGAGATGCCAGCTCCTTTCATTCAGTCAGTAGCTTCAATCATTTCTGGACGTTTTTCAATGGCAAAAATCAATGAATATTGTAAATGCACAAACAGTAATTTCTCCGCATTGCAAGGTGCAATTCTGAAATTTTTTGCTTTTTCCTGCTCCTCTTAGCATGATAAAGAAGATTCAAAGAGAGTGAGATGCCAGCTCCTTTCATTCAGTCAGTAGCTTCAATCATTTCTGGATGTTTTTCAATGGCAAAAATCAATGAATATTGTAAATGCACAAACAGTAATTTCTCCGCATTGCAAGGTGCAATTCTGAAATTTTTTGCTTTTTCCTGCTCCTCTTAGCATGATAAAGAAGATTCAAAGAGAGTGAGATGCCAGCTCCTTTCATTCAGTCAGTAGCTTCAATCATTTCTGGTATATGAATAACATGATGTTTTTCAATGGCAAAAATCAATGAATATTGTAAATGCACAAACAGTAATTTCTCCGCATTGCAAGGTGCAATTCTGAAATTTTTTGCTTTTTCCTGCTCCTCTTAGCATGATAAAGAAGATTCAAAGAGAGTGAGATGCCAGCTCCTTTCATTCAGTCAGTAGCTTCAATCATTTCTGGACGTTTTTCAATTGCAAAAATCAATGAATATTGTAAATGCACAAACTGTAATTTCTCCGCATTGCAAGGTGCAATTCTGAAATTTTTTGCTTTTTCCTGCTCCTCTTAGCATGATAAAGAAGATTCAAAGAGAGTGAGATGCAAGCTCCTTTCATTCAGTCAGTAGCTTCAGTCATTTCTGGACGTTTTTCAATGGCAAAAATCAATGAATATTGTAAAAGCACAAACAGTAATTTCTCCGCATTGCAAGGTGCAATTCTGAAATTTTTTGCTTTTTCCTGCTCCTCTTAGCATGATAAAGAAGATTCAAAGAGAGTGAGATGCCAGCTCCTTTCATTTAGTCAGTAGCTTCAATCATTTCTGGTATATGAATAACATGATGTTTTTCAATGGCAAAAATCAATGAATATTGTAAATGCACAAACAGTAATTTCTCCGCATTGCAAGGTGCAATTCTGAAATTTTTTGCTTTTTCCTGCTCCTCTTAGCATGATAAAGAAGATTCAAAGAGAGTGAGATGCCAGCTCCTTTCATTCAGTCAGTAGCTTCAATCATTTCTGGACGTTTTTCAATGGCAAAAATCAATGAATATTGTAAATGCACAAACAGTAATTTCTCCGCATTGCAAGGTGCAATTCTGAAATTTTTTGCTTTTTCCTGCTTCTCTTAGCATGATAAAGAAGATTCAAAGAGAGTGAGATGCCAGCTCCTTTCATTCAGTCAGTAGCTTCAATCATTTCTGGTATATGAATAACATGATGTTTTTCAATGGCAAAAATCAATGAATATTGTAAATGCACAAACAGTAATTTCTCCGAATTGCAAGGTGCAATTCTGAAATTTTTTGCTTTTTCCTGCTCCTCTTAGCATGATAAAGAAGATTCAAAGAGAGTGAGATGCCAGCTCCTTTCATTCAGTCAGTAGCTTCAATCATTTCTGGTCGTTTTTCAATGGCAAAAATCAATGAATATTGTAAATGCACAAACTGTAATTTCTCCGCATTGCAAGGTGCAATTCTGAAATTTTTTGCTTTTTCCTGCTCCTCTTAGCATGATAAAGAAGATTCAAAGAGAGTGAGATGCCAGCTCCTTTCATTCAGTCAGTAGCTTCAGTCATTTCTGGACGTTTTTCAATGGCAAAAATCAATGAATATTGTAAATGCACAAACAGTAATTTCTCCGCATTGCAAGGTGCAATTCTGAAATTTTTTGCTTTTTCCTGCTCCTCTTAGCATGATAAAGAAGATTCAAAGAGAGTGAGATGCCAGCTCCTTTCATTCAGTCAGTAGCTTCAAACATTTCTGGTATAAACATTTCTGGACGTTTTTCAATGGCAAAAATCAATGAATATTGTAAATGCACAAACAGTAATATCTCCACATTGCAAGGTGCAATTCTGAAATTTTTTGCTTTTTCCTGCTAATCCTAGCATGATAAAGAAGATTCAAATAGAGTGAGATGCCAGCTCCTTTCATTCAGTCAGTAGCTTCAAACATTTCTGGACGTTTTTCAATGGCAAAATTCAATGAATATTGTAAATGCACAAACAGTAATATCTCCACATTGCCAGGTGCAATTCTGAAATTTTTTGCTTTTTCCTGCTAATCCTAGCATGATAAAGAAGATTCAAAGAGAGTGAGATGCCAGCTCCTTTCATTCAGTCAGTAGCTTCAATCATTTCTGGACGTTTTTCAATGGCAAAAATCAATGAATATTGTAAATGCACAAACAGTAATTTCTCCGCATTGCAAGGTGCAATTCTGAAATTTTTTGCTTTTTCCTGCTCCTCTTAGCATGATAAAGAAGATTCAAAGAGAGTGAGATGCCAGCTCCTTTCATTCAGTCAGTAGCTTCAATCATTTCTGGACGTTTTTCAATGGCAAAAATCAATGAATATTGTAAATGCACAAACAGTAATTTCTCCGCATTGCAAGGTGCAATTCTGAAATTTTTTGCTTTTTCCTGCTCCTCTTAGCATGATAAAGAAGATTCAAAGAGAATGAGATGCCAGCTCCTTTCATTCAGTCAGTAGCTTCAATCATTTCTGGACGTTTTTCAATGGCAAAAATCAATGAATATTGTAACTGCACAAACAGTAATTTCTCCGCATTGCAAGGTGCAATTCTGAAATTTTTTGCTTTTTCCTGCTCCTCTTAGCATGATAAAGAAGATTCAAAGAGAGTGAGATGCCAGCTCCTTTCATTCAGTCAGTAGCTTCAATCATTTCTGGTATATGAATAACATGATGTTTTTCAATGGCAAAAATCAATGAATATTGTAAATGCACAAACAGTAATTTCTCCGCATTGCAAGGTGCAATTCTGAAATTTTTTGCTTTTTCCTGCTCCTCTTAGCATGATAAAGAAGATTCAAAGAGAGTGAGATGCCAGCTCCTTTCATTCAGTCAGTAGCTTCAATCATTTCTGGTATATGAATAACATGATGTTTTTCAATGGCAAAAATCAATGAATATTGTAAATGCACAAACAGTAATTTCTCCGCATTGCAAGTTGCAATTCTGAAATTTTTTGCTTTTTCCTGCTCCTCTTAGCATGATAAAGAAGATTCAAAGAGAGTGAGATTCCAGCTCCTTTCATTCAGTCAGTAGCTTCAATCATTTCTGGACGTTTTTCAATGGCAAAAATCAATGAATATTGTAAATGCACAAACAGTAATTTCTCCGCATTGCAAGATGCAATTCTGAAATTTTTTGCTTTTTCCTGCTCCTCTTAGCATGATAAAGAAGATTCAAAGAGAGTGAGATGCCAGCTCCTTTCATTCAGTCAGTAGCTTCAATCATTTCTGGACGTTTTTCAATGGCAAAAATCAATGAATATTGTAAATGCACAAACAGTAATTTCTCCGCATTGCAAGGTGCAATTCTGAAATTTTTTGCTTTTTCCTGCTCCTCTTAGCATGATAAAGAAGATTCAAAGAGAGTGAGATGCCAGCTCCTTTCATTCAGTCAGTAGCTTCAATCATTTCTGGTATATGAATAACATGATGTTTTTCAATGGCAAAAATCAATGAATATTGTAAATGCACAAACAGTAATTTCTCCGCATTGCAAGGTGCAATTCTGAAATTTTTTGCTTTTTCCTGCTCCTCTTAGCATGATAAAGAAGATTCAAAGAGAGTGAGATGCCAGCTCCTTTCATTCAGTCAGTAGCTTCAATCATTTCTGGACGTTTTTCAATGGCAAAAATCAATGAATATTGTAAATGCACAAACTGTAATTTCTCCGCATTGCAAGGTGCAATTCTGAAATTTTTTGCTTTTTCCTGCTCCTCTTAGCATGATAAAGAAGATTCAAAGAGAGTGAGATGCAAGCTCCTTTCATTCAGTCAGTAGCTTCAGTCATTTCTGGACGTTTTTCAATGGCAAAAATCAATGAATATTGTAAATGCACAAACAGTAATTTCTCCGCATTGCAAGGTGCAATTCTGAAATTTTTTGCTTTTTCCTGCTCCTCTTAGCATGATAAAGAAGATTCAAAGAGAGTGAGATGCCAGCTCCTTTCATTCAGTCAGTAGCTTCAATCATTTCTGGTATATGAATAACATGATGTTTTTCAATGGCAAAAATCAATGAATATTGTAAATGCACAAACAGTAATTTCTCCGCATTGCAAGGTGCAATTCTGAAATTTTTTGCTTTTTCCTGCTCCTCTTAGCATGATAAAGAAGATTCAAAGAGAGTGAGATGCCAGCTCCTTTCATTCAGTCAGTAGCTTCAATCATTTCTGGACGTTTTTCAATGGCAAAAATCAATGAATATTGTAAATGCACAAACAGTAATTTCTCCGCATTGCAAGGTGCAATTCTGAAATTTTTTGCTTTTTCCTGCTTCTCTTAGCATGATAAAGAAGATTCAAAGAGAGTGAGATGCCAGCTCCTTTCATTCAGTCAGTAGCTTCAATCATTTCTGGTATATGAATAACATGATGTTTTTCAATGGCAAAAATCAATGAATATTGTAAATGCACAAACAGTAATTTCTCCGCATTGCAAGGTGCAATTCTGAAATTTTTTGCTTTTTCCTGCTCCTCTTAGCATGATAAAGAAGATTCAAAGAGAGTGAGATGCCAGCTCCTTTCATTCAGTCAGTAGCTTCAATCATTTCTGGACGTTTTTCAATGGCAAAAATCAATGAATATTGTAAATGCACAAACTGTAATTTCTCCGCATTGCAAGGTGCAATTCTGAAATTTTTTGCTTTTTCCTGCTCCTCTTAGCATGATAAAGAAGATTCAAAGAGAGTGAGATGCCAGCTCCTTTCATTCAGTCAGTAGCTTCAGTCATTTCTGGACGTTTTTCAATGGCAAAAATCAATGAATATTGTAAATGCACAAACAGTAATTTCTCCGCATTGCAAGGTGCAATTCTGAAATTTTT
This sequence comes from Phyllobates terribilis, assembly GCF_046119375.1. Taxonomy (NCBI): domain Eukaryota; kingdom Metazoa; phylum Chordata; class Amphibia; order Anura; family Dendrobatidae; genus Phyllobates; species Phyllobates terribilis. The sequence goes on along the minus strand of NW_027364630.1, from coordinate 160,414 downwards.
TGCTTTTTCCTGCTCCTCTTAGCATGATAAAGAAGATTCAAAGAGAGTGAGATGCCAGCTCCTTTCATTCAGTCAGTAGCTTCAAACATTTCTGGTATAAACATTTCTGGACGTTTTTCAATGGCAAAAATCAATGAATATTGTAAATGCACAAACAGTAATATCTCCACATTGCAAGGTGCAATTCTGAAATTTTTTGCTTTTTCCTGCTAATCCTAGCATGATAAAGAAGATTCAAATAGAGTGAGATGCCAGCTCCTTTCATTCAGTCAGTAGCTTCAAACATTTCTGGACGTTTTTCAATGGCAAAATTCAATGAATATTGTAAATGCACAAACAGTAATATCTCCACATTGCCAGGTGCAATTCTGAAATTTTTTGCTTTTTCCTGCTAATCCTAGCATGATAAAGAAGATTCAAAGAGAGTGAGATGCCAGCTCCTTTCATTCAGTCAGTAGCTTCAATCATTTCTGGACGTTTTTCAATGGCAAAAATCAATGAATATTGTAAATGCACAAACAGTAATTTCTCCGCATTGCAAGGTGCAATTCTGAAATTTTTTGCTTTTTCCTGCTCCTCTTAGCATGATAAAGAAGATTCAAAGAGAGTGAGATGCCAGCTCCTTTCATTCAGTCAGTAGCTTCAATCATTTCTGGACGTTTTTCAATGGCAAAAATCAATGAATATTGTAAATGCACAAACAGTAATTTCTCCGCATTGCAAGGTGCAATTCTGAAATGTTTTGCTTTTTCCTGCTCCTCTTAGCATGATAAAGAAGATTCAAAGAGAGTGAGATGCCAGCTCCTTTCATTCAGTCAGTAGCTTCAATCATTTCTGGTATATGAATAACATGATGTTTTTCAATGGCAAAAATCAATGAATATTGTAAATGCACAAACAGTAATTTCTCCGCATTGCAAGGTGCAATTCTGAAATTTTTTGCTTTTTCCTGCTCCTCTTAGCATGATAAAGAAGATTCAAAGAGAGTGAGATGCCAGCTCCTTTCATTCAGTCAGTAGCTTCAATCATTTCTGGACGTTTTTCAATGGCAAAAATCAATGAATATTGTAAATGCACAAACAGTAATTTCTCCGCATTGCAAGATGCAATTCTGAAATTTTTTGGTTTTTCCTGCTCCTCTTAGCATGATAAAGAAGATTCAAAGAGAGTGAGATGCCAGCTCCTTTCATTCAGTCAGTAGCTTCAGTCATTTCTGGACGTTTTTCAATGGCAAAAATCAATGAATATTGTAAATGCACAAACAGTAATTTCTCCGCATTGCAAGGTGCAATTCTGAAATTTTTTGCTTTTTCCTGCTCCTCTTAGCATGATAAAGAAGATTCAAAGAGAGTGAGATGCCAGCTCCTTTCTTTCAGTTAGTAGCTTCAAACATTTCTGGTATAAACATTTCTGGACGTTTTTCAATGGCAAAAATCAATGAATATTGTAAATGCACAAACAGTAATATCTCCACATTGCAAGGTGCAATGCTGAAATTTTTTGCTTTTTCCTGCTAATCCTAGCATGATAAAGAAGATTCAAATAGAGTGAGATGCCAGCTCCTTTCATTCAGTCAGTAGCTTCAAACATTTCTGGACGTTTTTCATTGGCAAAAATCAATGAATATTGTAAATGCACAAACAGTAATATCTCCACATTGCAAGGTGCAATTCTGAAATTTTTTGCTTTTTCCTGCTAATCCTAGCATGATAAAGAAGATTCAAAGAGAGTGAGATGTCAGCTCCTTTCATTCAGTCAGTAGCTTCAAACATTTCTGGTATATGAATAACATGATGTTTTTCAATGGCAAAAATCAATGAATATTGTAAATGCACAAACAGTAATATCTCCACATTGCAAGGTGCAATTCTGAAATTTTTTGCTTTTTCCTGCTAATCCTAGCATGATCAAGAAGATTCAAAGAGAGTGAGATGCCAGCTCCTTTCATTCAGTCAGTAGCTTCAAACATTTCTGGACGTTTTTCAATGGCAAAAATCAATGAATATTGTAAATGCACAAACAGTAATATCTCCACATTGCAAGGTGCAATTCTGAAATTTTTTGCTTTTTCCTGCTACTCCTAGCATGATAAAGAAGATTCAAAGAGAGTGAGATGCCAGCTCCTTTCATTCAGTCAGTAGCTTCAATCATTTCTGGACGTTTTTCAATGGCAAAAATCAATGAATATTGTAAATGCACAAACAGTAATTTCTCCGCATTGCAAGGTGCAATTCTGAATTTTTTTGCTTTTTCCTGCTCCTCTTAGCATTGTAAAGAAGATTCAAAGAGAGTGAGATGCCAGCTCCTTTCATTCAGTCAGTAGCTTCAGTCATTTCTGGACATTTTTCAATGGCAAAAATCAATGAATATTGTAAATGCACAAAAAGTAATTTCTCCGCATTGCAAGGTGCAATTCTGAATTTTTTTGCTTTTTCCTGCTCCTCTTAGCATGGTAAAGAAGATTCAAAGAGAGTGAGATGCCAGCTCCTTTCATTCAGTCAGTAGCTTCAGTCATTTCTGGACATTTTTCAATGGCAAAAATCAATGAATATTGTAAATGCACAAAAAGTAATTTCTCCGCATTGCAAGGTGCAATTCTGAAATTTTTTGCTTTTTCCTGCTCCTCTTAGCATGATAAAGAAGATTCAAAGAGATTGAGATGCCAGCTCCTTTCATTCAGTCAGTAGCTTCAAACATTTCTGGTATAAACATTTCTGGACGTTTTTCAATGGCAAAAATCAATGAATATTGTAAATGCACAAACAGTAATATCTCCACATTGCAAGGTGCAATTCTGAAATTTTTTGCTTTTTCCTGCTAATCCTAGCATGATAAAGAAGATTCAAATAGAGTGAGATGCCAGCTCCTTTCATTCAGTCAGTAGCTTCAAACATTTCTGGACGTTTTTCAATGGCAAAATTCAATGAATATTGTAAATGCACAAACAGTAATATCTCCACATTGCAAGGTGCAATTCTGAAATTTTTTGCTTTTTCCTGCTAATCCTAGCATGATAAAGAAGATTCAAAGAGAGTGAGATGCCAGCTCCTTTCATTCAGTCAGTAGCTTCAATCATTTCTGGACGTTTTTCAATGGCAAAAATCAATGAATATTGTAAATGCACAAACAGTAATTTCTCCGCATTGCAAGGTGCAATTCTGAAATTTTTTGCTTTTTCCTGCTCCTCTTAGCATGATAAAGAAGATTCAAAGAGAGTGAGATTCCAGCTCCTTTCATTCAGTCAGTAGCTTCAATCATTTCTGGACGTTTTTCAATGGCAAAAATCAATGAATATTGTAAATGCACAAACAGTAATTTCTCCGCATTGCAAGATGCAATTCTGAAATTTTTTGCTTTTTCCTGCTCCTCTTAGCATGATAAAGAAGATTCAAAGAGAGTGAGATGCCAGCTCCTTTCATTCAGTCAGTAGCTTCAATCATTTCTGGACGTTTTTCAATGGCAAAAATCAATGAATATTGTAAATGCACAAACAGTAATTTCTCCGCATTGCAAGGTGCAATTCTGAAATTTTTTGCTTTTTCCTGCTCCTCTTAGCATGATAAAGAAGATTCAAAGAGAGTGAGATGCCAGCTCCTTTCATTCAGTCAGTAGCTTCAATCATTTCTGGTATATGAATAACATGATGTTTTTCAATGGCAAAAATCAATGAATATTGTAAATGCACAAACAGTAATTTCTCCGCATTGCAAGGTGCAATTCTGAAATTTTTTGCTTTTTCCTGCTCCTCTTAGCATGATAAAGAAGATTCAAAGAGAGTGAGATGCCAGCTCCTTTCATTCAGTCAGTAGCTTCAATCATTTCTGGACGTTTTTCAATGGCAAAAATCAATGAATATTGTAAATGCACAAACTGTAATTTCTCCGCATTGCAAGGTGCAATTCTGAAATTTTTTGCTTTTTCCTGCTCCTCTTAGCATGATAAAGAAGATTCAAAGAGAGTGAGATGCCAGCTCCTTTCATTCAGTCAGTAGCTTCAGTCATTTCTGGACATTTTTCAATGGCAAAAATCAATGAATATTGTAAATGCACAAAAAGTAATTTCTCCGCATTGCAAGGTGCAATTCTGAATTTTTTTGCTTTTTCCTGCTCCTCTTAGCATGGTAAAGAAGATTCAAAGAGAGTGAGATGCCAGCTCCTTTCATTCAGTCAGTAGCTTCAGTCATTTCTGGACATTTTTCAATGGCAAAAATCAATGAATATTGTAAATGCACAAAAAGTAATTTCTCCGCATTGCAAGGTGCAATTCTGAAATTTTTTGCTTTTTCCTGCTCCTCTTAGCATGATAAAGAAGATTCAAAGAGAGTGAGATGCCAGCTCCTTTCATTCAGTCAGTAGCTTCAAACATTTCTGGTATAAACATTTCTGGACGTTTTTCAATGGCAAAAATCAATGAATATTGTAAATGCACAAACAGTAATATCTCCACATTGCAAGGTGCAATTCTGAAATTTTTTGCTTTTTCCTGCTAATCCTAGCATGATAAAGAAGATTCAAATAGAGTGAGATGCCAGCTCCTTTCATTCAGTCAGTAGCTTCAAACATTTCTGGACGTTTTTCAATGGCAAAATTCAATGAATATTGTAAATGCACAAACAGTAATATCTCCACATTGCAAGGTGCAATTCTGAAATTTTTTGCTTTTTCCTGCTAATCCTAGCATGATAAAGAAGATTCAAAGAGAGTGAGATGCCAGCTCCTTTCATTCAGTCAGTAGCTTCAATCATTTCTGGACGTTTTTCAATGGCAAAAATCAATGAATATTGTAAATGCACAAACAGTAATTTCTCCGCATTGCAAGGTGCAATTCTGAAATTTTTTGCTTTTTCCTGCTCCTCTTAGCATGATAAAGAAGATTCAAAGAGAGTGAGATTCCAGCTCCTTTCATTCAGTCAGTAGCTTCAATCATTTCTGGACGTTTTTCAATGGCAAAAATCAATGAATATTGTAAATGCACAAACAGTAATTTCTCCGCATTGCAAGATGCAATTCTGAAATTTTTTGCTTTTTCCTGCTCCTCTTAGCATGATAAAGAAGATTCAAAGAGAGTGAGATGCCAGCTCCTTTCATTCAGTCAGTAGCTTCAATCATTTCTGGACGTTTTTCAATGGCAAAAATCAATGAATATTGTAAATGCACAAACAGTAATTTCTCCGCATTGCAAGGTGCAATTCTGAAATTTTTTGCTTTTTCCTGCTCCTCTTAGCATGATAAAGAAGATTCAAAGAGAGTGAGATGCCAGCTCCTTTCATTCAGTCAGTAGCTTCAATCATTTCTGGTATATGAATAACATGATGTTTTTCAATGGCAAAAATCAATGAATATTGTAAATGCACAAACAGTAATTTCTCCGCATTGCAAGGTGCAATTCTGAAATTTTTTGCTTTTTCCTGCTCCTCTTAGCATGATAAAGAAGATTCAAAGAGAGTGAGATGCCAGCTCCTTTCATTCAGTCAGTAGCTTCAATCATTTCTGGACGTTTTTCAATGGCAAAAATCAATGAATATTGTAAATGCACAAACTGTAATTTCTCCGCATTGCAAGGTGCAATTCTGAAATTTTTTGCTTTTTCCTGCTCCTCTTAGCATGATAAAGAAGATTCAAAGAGAGTGAGATGCAAGCTCCTTTCATTCAGTCAGTAGCTTCAGTCATTTCTGGACGTTTTTCAATGGCAAAAATCAATGAATATTGTAAATGCACAAACAGTAATTTCTCCGCATTGCAAGGTGCAATTCTGAAATTTTTTGCTTTTTCCTGCTCCTCTTAGCATGATAAAGAAGATTCAAAGAGAGTGAGATGCCAGCTCCTTTCATTCAGTCAGTAGCTTCAATCATTTCTGGTATATGAATAACATGATGTTTTTCAATGGCAAAAATCAATGAATATTGTAAATGCACAAACAGTAATTTCTCCGCATTGCAAGGTGCAATTCTGAAATTTTTTGCTTTTTCCTGCTCCTCTTAGCATGATAAAGAAGATTCAAAGAGAGTGAGATGCCAGCTCCTTTCATTCAGTCAGTAGCTTCAATCATTTCTGGACGTTTTTCAATGGCAAAAATCAATGAATATTGTAAATGCACAAACAGTAATTTCTCCGCATTGCAAGGTGCAATTCTGAAATTTTTTGCTTTTTCCTGCTTCTCTTAGCATGATAAAGAAGATTCAAAGAGAGTGAGATGCCAGCTCCTTTCATTCAGTCAGTAGCTTCAATCATTTCTGGTATATGAATAACATGATGTTTTTCAATGGCAAAAATCAATGAATATTGTAAATGCACAAACAGTAATTTCTCCGCATTGCAAGGTGCAATTCTGAAATTTTTTGCTTTTTCCTGCTCCTCTTAGCATGATAAAGAAGATTCAAAGAGAGTGAGATGCCAGCTCCTTTCATTCAGTCAGTAGCTTCAATCATTTCTGGACGTTTTTCAATGGCAAAAATCAATGAATATTGTAAATGCACAAACTGTAATTTCTCCGCATTGCAAGGTGCAATTCTGAAATTTTTTGCTTTTTCCTGCTCCTCTTAGCATGATAAAGAAGATTCAAAGAGAGTGAGATGCCAGCTCCTTTCATTCAGTCAGTAGCTTCAGTCATTTCTGGACGTTTTTCAATGGCAAAAATCAATGAATATTGTAAATGCACAAACAGTAATTTCTCCGCATTGCAAGGTGCAATTCTGAAATTTTTTGCTTTTTCCTGCTCCTCTTAGCATGATAAAGAAGATTCAAAGAGAGTGAGATGCCAGCTCCTTTCATTCAGTCAGTAGCTTCAAACATTTCTGGTATAAACATTTCTGGACGTTTTTCAATGGCAAAAATCAATGAATATTGTAAATGCACAAACAGTAATATCTCCACATTGCAAGGTGCAATTCTGAAATTTTTTGCTTTTTCCTGCTAATCCTAGCATGATAAAGAAGATTCAAATAGAGTGAGATGCCAGCTCCTTTCATTCAGTCAGTAGCTTCAAACATTTCTGGACGTTTTTCAATGGCAAAATTCAATGAATATTGTAAATGCACAAACAGTAATATCTCCACATTGCCAGGTGCAATTCTGAAATTTTTTGCTTTTTCCTGCTAATCCTAGCATGATAAAGAAGATTCAAAGAGAGTGAGATGCCAGCTCCTTTCATTCAGTCAGTAGCTTCAATCATTTCTGGACGTTTTTCAATGGCAAAAATCAATGAATATTGTAAATGCACAAACAGTAATTTCTCCGCATTGCAAGGTGCAATTCTGAAATTTTTTGCTTTTTCCTGCTCCTCTTAGCATGATAAAGAAGATTCAAAGAGAGTGAGATGCCAGCTCCTTTCATTCAGTCAGTAGCTTCAATCATTTCTGGACGTTTTTCAATGGCAAAAATCAATGAATATTGTAAATGCACAAACAGTAATTTCTCCGCATTGCAAGGTGCAATTCTGAAATGTTTTGCTTTTTCCTGCTCCTCTTAGCATGATAAAGAAGATTCAAAGAGAGTGAGATGCCAGCTCCTTTCATTCAGTCAGTAGCTTCAATCATTTCTGGTATATGAATAACATGATGTTTTTCAATGGCAAAAATCAATGAATATTGTAAATGCACAAACAGTAATTTCTCCGCATTGCAAGGTGCAATTCTGAAATTTTTTGCTTTTTCCTGCTCCTCTTAGCATGATAAAGAAGATTCAAAGAGAGTGAGATGCCAGCTCCTTTCATTCAGTCAGTAGCTTCAATCATTTCTGGACGTTTTTCAATGGCAAAAATCAATGAATATTGTAAATGCACAAACAGTAATTTCTCCGCATTGCAAGATGCAATTCTGAAATTTTTTGGTTTTTCCTGCTCCTCTTAGCATGATAAAGAAGATTCAAAGAGAGTGAGATGCCAGCTCCTTTCATTCAGTCAGTAGCTTCAGTCATTTCTGGACGTTTTTCAATGGCAAAAATCAATGAATATTGTAAATGCACAAACAGTAATTTCTCCGCATTGCAAGGTGCAATTCTGAAATTTTTTGCTTTTTCCTGCTCCTCTTAGCATGATAAAGAAGATTCAAAGAGAGTGAGATGCCAGCTCCTTTCTTTCAGTTAGTAGCTTCAAACATTTCTGGTATAAACATTTCTGGACGTTTTTCAATGGCAAAAATCAATGAATATTGTAAATGCACAAACAGTAATATCTCCACATTGCAAGGTGCAATGCTGAAATTTTTTGCTTTTTCCTGCTAATCCTAGCATGATAAAGAAGATTCAAATAGAGTGAGATGCCAGCTCCTTTCATTCAGTCAGTAGCTTCAAACATTTCTGGACGTTTTTCATTGGCAAAAATCAATGAATATTGTAAATGCACAAACAGTAATATCTCCACATTGCAAGGTGCAATTCTGAAATTTTTTGCTTTTTCCTGCTAATCCTAGCATGATAAAGAAGATTCAAAGAGAGTGAGATGTCAGCTCCTTTCATTCAGTCAGTAGCTTCAAACATTTCTGGTATATGAATAACATGATGTTTTTCAATGGCAAAAATCAATGAATATTGTAAATGCACAAACAGTAATATCTCCACATTGCAAGGTGCAATTCTGAAATTTTTTGCTTTTTCCTGCTAATCCTAGCATGATCAAGAAGATTCAAAGAGAGTGAGATGCCAGCTCCTTTCATTCAGTCAGTAGCTTCAAACATTTCTGGACGTTTTTCAATGGCAAAAATCAATGAATATTGTAAATGCACAAACAGTAATATCTCCACATTGCAAGGTGCAATTCTGAAATTTTTTGCTTTTTCCTGCTACTCCTAGCATGATAAAGAAGATTCAAAGAGAGTGAGATGCCAGCTCCTTTCATTCAGTCAGTAGCTTCAATCATTTCTGGACGTTTTTCAATGGCAAAAATCAATGAATATTGTAAATGCACAAACAGTAATTTCTCCGCATTGCAAGGTGCAATTCTGAATTTTTTTGCTTTTTCCTGCTCCTCTTAGCATTGTAAAGAAGATTCAAAGAGAGTGAGATGCCAGCTCCTTTCATTCAGTCAGTAGCTTCAGTCATTTCTGGACATTTTTCAATGGCAAAAATCAATGAATATTGTAAATGCACAAAAAGTAATTTCTCCGCATTGCAAGGTGCAATTCTGAATTTTTTTGCTTTTTCCTGCTCCTCTTAGCATGGTAAAGAAGATTCAAAGAGAGTGAGATGCCAGCTCCTTTCATTCAGTCAGTAGCTTCAGTCATTTCTGGACATTTTTCAATGGCAAAAATCAATGAATATTGTAAATGCACAAAAAGTAATTTCTCCGCATTGCAAGGTGCAATTCTGAAATTTTTTGCTTTTTCCTGCTCCTCTTAGCATGATAAAGAAGATTCAAAGAGAGTGAGATGCCAGCTCCTTTCATTCAGTCAGTAGCTTCAAACATTTCTGGTATAAACATTTCTGGACGTTTTTCAATGGCAAAAATCAATGAATATTGTAAATGCACAAACAGTAATATCTCCACATTGCAAGGTGCAATTCTGAAATTTTTTGCTTTTTCCTGCTAATCCTAGCATGATAAAGAAGATTCAAATAGAGTGAGATGCCAGCTCCTTTCATTCAGTCAGTAGCTTCAAACATTTCTGGACGTTTTTCAATGGCAAAATTCAATGAATATTGTAAATGCACAAACAGTAATATCTCCACATTGCAAGGTGCAATTCTGAAATTTTTTGCTTTTTCCTGCTAATCCTAGCATGATAAAGAAGATTCAAAGAGAGTGAGATGCCAGCTCCTTTCATTCAGTCAGTAGCTTCAATCATTTCTGGACGTTTTTCAATGGCAAAAATCAATGAATATTGTAAATGCACAAACAGTAATTTCTCCGCATTGCAAGGTGCAATTCTGAAATTTTTTGCTTTTTCCTGCTCCTCTTAGCATGATAAAGAAGATTCAAAGAGAGTGAGATGCCAGCTCCTTTCATTCAGTCAGTAGCTTCAATCATTTCTGGATGTTTTTCAATGGCAAAAATCAATGAATATTGTAAATGCACAAACAGTAATTTCTCCGCATTGCAAGGTGCAATTCTGAAATTTTTTGCTTTTTCCTGCTCCTCTTAGCATGATAAAGAAGATTCAAAGAGAGTGAGATGCCAGCTCCTTTCATTCAGTCAGTAGCTTCAATCATTTCTGGTATATGAATAACATGATGTTTTTCAATGGCAAAAATCAATGAATATTGTAAATGCACAAACAGTAATTTCTCCGCATTGCAAGGTGCAATTCTGAAATTTTTTGCTTTTTCCTGCTCCTCTTAGCATGATAAAGAAGATTCAAAGAGAGTGAGATGCCAGCTCCTTTCATTCAGTCAGTAGCTTCAATCATTTCTGGACGTTTTTCAATGGCAAAAATCAATGAATATTGTAAATGCACAAACAGTAATTTCTCCGCATTGCAAGATGCAATTCTGAAATTTTTTGCTTTTTCCTGCTCCTCTTAGCATGATAAAGAAGATTCAAAGAGAGTGAGATGCCAGCTCCTTTCATTCAGTCAGTAGCTTCAATCATTTCTGGACGTTTTTCAATGGCAAAAATCAATGAATATTGTAAATGCACAAACAGTAATTTCTCCGCATTGCAAGGTGCAATTCTGAAATTTTTTGCTTTTTCCTGCTCCTCTTAGCATGATAAAGAAGATTCAAAGAGAGTGAGATGCCAGCTCCTTTCATTCAGTCAGTAGCTTCAATCATTTCTGGTATATGAATAACATGATGTTTTTCAATGGCAAAAATCAATGAATATTGTAAATGCACAAACAGTAATTTCTCCGCATTGCAAGGTGCAATTCTGAAATTTTTTGCTTTTTCCTGCTCCTCTTAGCATGATAAAGAAGATTCAAAGAGAGTGAGATGCCAGCTCCTTTCATTCAGTCAGTAGCTTCAATCATTTCTGGACGTTTTTCAATGGCAAAAATCAATGAATATTGTAAATGCACAAACAGTAATTTCTCCGCATTGCAAGATGCAATTCTGAAATTTTTTGCTTTTTCCTGCTCCTCTTAGCATGATAAAGAAGATTCAAAGAGAGTGAGATGCCAGCTCCTTTCATTCAGTCAGTAGCTTCAGTCATTTCTGGACGTTTTTCAATGGCAAAAATCAATGAATATTGTAAATGCACAAACAGTAATTTCTCCGCATTGCAAAGTGCAATTCTGAAATTTTTTGCTTTTTCCTGCTCCTCTTAGCATGATAAAGAAGATTCAAAGAGAGTGAGATGCCAGCTCCTTTCATTCAGTCAGTAGCTTCAAACATTTCTGGTATAAACATTTCTGGATGTTTTTCAATGGCAAAAATCAATGAATATTGTAAATGCACAAACAGTAATATCTCCACATTGCAAGGTGCAATGCTGAAATTTTTTGCTTTTTCCTGCTAATCCTAGGATGATAAAGAAGATTCAAATAGAGTGAGATGCCAGCTCCTTTCATTCAGTCAGTAGCTTCAATCATTTCTGGACGTTTTTCAATGGTAAAAATCAATGAATATTGTAAATGCACAAACAGTAATTTCTCCACATTGCAAGGTGCAATTCTGAAATTTTTTGCTTTTTCCTGCTCCTCTTAGCATGATAAAGAAGATTCAAAGAGAGTGAGATGCCAGCTCCTTTCATTCAGTCAGTAGCTTCAAACATTTCTGGTATATGAATAACATGATGTTTTTCAATGGCAAAAATCAATGAATATTGTAAATGCACAAACAGTAATTTCTCTGGATTGCAAGGTGCAATTCTGAAATGTTTTGCTTTTTCCTGCTCCTCTTAGCATGATAAAGAAGATTCAAAGAGAGTGAGATGCCAGCTACTTTCATTCAGTCAGTAGCTTCAATCATTTCTGGACGTTTTTCAATGGTAAAAATCAATGAATATTGTAAATGCACAAACAGTAATTTCTCCACATTGCAAGGTGCAATTCTGAAATTTTTTGCTTTTTCCTGCTCCTCTAAGCATGATAAAGAAGATTCAAAGAGAGTGAGATGCCAGCTCCTTTCATTCAGTCAGTAGCTTCAAACATTTCTGGTATATGAATAACATGATGTTTTTCAATGGCAAAAATCAATGAATATTGTAAATGCACAAACAGTAATTTCTCCGCATTGCAAGGTGCAATTCTGAAATTTTTTGCTTTTTCCTGCTCCTCTTAGCATGATAAAGAAGATTCAAAGAGAGTGAGATGCCAGCTCCTTTCATTCAGTCAGTAGCTTCAATCATTTCTGGACGTTTTTCAATGGCAAAAATCAATGAATATTGTAAATGCACAAACAGTAATTTCTCCGCATTGCAAGGTGCAATTCTGAAATTTTTTGCTTTTTCCTGCTCCTCTTAGCATGACAAAGAAGATTCAAAGAGAGTAAGATGCCAGCTCCTTTCATTCAGTCAGTAGCTTCTATCATTTCTGGTATATGAATAACATGATGTTTTTCAATGGCAAAAATCAATGAATATTGTAAATGCACAAACAGTAATTTCTCCGCATTGCAAGGTGCAATTCTGAAATTTTTTGCTTTTTCCTGCTCCTCTTAGCATGATAAAGAAGATTCAAAGAGAGTGAGATGCCAGCTCCTTTCATTCAGTCAGTAGCTTCAATCATTTCTGGACGTTTTTCAATGGCAAAAATCAATGAATATTGTAAATGCACAAACAGTAATTTCTCCGCATTGCAAGGTGCAATTCTGAAATTTTTTGCTTTTTCCTGCTCCTCTTAGCATGATAAAAAAGATTCAAAGAGAGTGAGATGCCAGCTCCTTTCATTCAGTCAGTAGCTTCAATCATTTCTGGATGTTTTTCAATGGCAAAAATCAATGAATATTGTAAATGCACAAACTGTAATTTCTCCGCATTGCAAGGTGCAATTCTGAAATTTTTTGCTTTTTCCTGCTCCTCTTAGCATGATAAAGAAGATTCAAAGAGAGTGAGATGCCAGCTCCTTTCATTCAGTCAGTAGCTTCAATCATTTCTGGACGTTTTTCAATGGCAAAAATCAATGAATATTGTAAATGCACAAACAGTAATTTCTCCGCATTGCAAGGTGCAATTCTGAAATTTTTTGCTTTTTCCTGCTCCTCTTAGCATGATAAAGAAGATTCAAAGAGAGTGAGATGCCAGCTCCTTTCATTCAGTCAGTACCTTCAATCATTTCTGGATGTTTTTCAATGGCAAAAATCAATGAATATTGTAAATGCACAAACAGTAATTTCTCCGCATTGCAAGGTGCAATTCTGAAATTTTTTGCTTTTTCCCGCTCCTCTTAGCATGATAAAGAAGATTCAAAGAGAGTGAGGTGCCAGCTCCTTTCATTCAGTCAGTAGCTTCAAACATTTCTGGTATATGAATAACATGTTTTTCAATGGCAAAAATCATTGAATATTGTAAATGCACAAACAGTAATTTCTCCGCATTGCAAGGTGCAATTCTGAAATTTTTTGATTTTTCCTGCTCCTCTTAGCATGATAGAGAAGATTCAAAGAGAGTGAGATGCCAGCTCCTTTCATTCAGTCAGTAGCTTCAATCATTTCTGGACGTTTTTCAATGGCAAAAATCAATGAATATTGTAAATGCACAAACAGTAATTTCTCCGCATTGCAAGGTGCAATTCTGAAATTTTTTGCTTTTTCCTGCTCCTCTTAGCATGATAAAGAAGATTCAAAGAGAGTGAGATGCCAGCTCCTTTCATTCAGTCAGTAGCTTCAATCATTTCTGGACGTTTTTCAATGGCAAAAATCAATGAATATTGTAAATGCACAAACAGTAATTTCTCCGCATTGCAAAGTGCAATTCTGAAATTTTTTGCTTTTTCCTGCTCCTCTTAGCATGATAAAGAAGATTCAAAGAGAGTGAGATGCCAGCTCCTTTCATTCAGTCAGTAGCTTCAAACATTTCTGGTATAAACATTTCTGGATGTTTTTCAATGGCAAAAATCAATGAATATTGTAAATGCACAAACAGTAATATCTCCACATTGCAAGGTGCAATGCTGAAATTTTTTGCTTTTTCCTGCTAATCCTAGGATGATAAAGAAGATTCAAATAGAGTGAGATGCCAGCTCCTTTCATTCAGTCAGTAGCTTCAAACATTTCTGGACATTTTTCAATGGCAAAAATCAATGAATATTGTAAATGCACAAACAGTAATATCTCCACATTGCAAGGTGCAATTCTGAAATTTTTTGCTTTTTCCTGCTAATCCTAGCATGATAAAGAAGATTCAAAGAGAGTGAGATGTCAGCTCCTTTCATTCAGTCAGTAGCTTCAAACATTTCTGGTATATGAATAACATGATGTTTTTCAATGGCAAAAATCAATGAATATTGTAAATGCACAAACAGTAATATCTCCACATTGCAAGGTGCAATTCTGAAATTTTTTGCTTTTTCCTGCTAATCCTAGCATGATAAAGAAGATTCAAAGAGAGTGAGATGCCAGCTCCTTTCATTCAGTCAGTAGCTTCAAACATTTCTGGACGTTTTTCAATGGCAAAAATCAATGAATATTGTAAATGCACAAACAGTAATATCTCCACATTGCAAGGTGCAATTCTGAAATTTTTTGCTTTTTCCTGCTACTCCTAGCATGATAAAGAAGATTCAAAGAGAGTGAGATGCCAGCTCCTTTCATTCAGTCAGTAGATTCAAACATTTCTGGACGTTTTTCAATGGCAAAAATCAATGAATATTGTAAATGCACAAACAGTAATATCTCCACATTGCAAGGTGCAATTCTGAAATTTTTTGCTTTTTCCTGCTAATCCTAGCATGATAAAGAAGATTCAAAGAGAGTGAGATGCCAGCTCCTTTCATTCAGTCAGTAGCTTCAAACATTTCTGGACGTTTTTCAATGGCAAAAATCAATGAATATTGTAAATGCACAAACAGTAATTTCTCCGCATTGCAAGGTGCAATTCTGAAATTTTTTGCTTTTTCCTGCTCCTCTTAGCATGATAAAGAAGATTCAAAGAGAGTGAGATGCCAGCTCCTTTCATTCAGTCAGTAGCTTCAATCATTTCTGGTATATGAATAACATGATGTTTTTCAATGGCAAAAATCAATGAATATTGTAAATGCACAAACAGTAATTTCTCCGCATTGCAAGGTGCAATTCTGAAATTTTTTGCTTTTTCCTGCTCCTCTTAGCATGATAAAGAAGATTCAAAGAGAGTGAGATGCCAGCTCCTTTCATTCAGTCAGTAGCTTCAATCATTTCTGGACGTTTTTCAATGGCAAAAATCAATGAATATTGTAAATGCACAAACAGTAATTTCTCCGCATTGCAAGGTGCAATTCTGAAATTTTTTGCTTTTTCCTGCTCCTCTTAGCATGATAAACAAGATTCAAAGAGAGTGAGATGCCAGCTCCTTTCATTCAGTCAGTAGCTTCAATCATTTCTGGACGTTTTTCAATGGCAAAAATCAATGAATATTGTAAATGCACAAACAGTAATTTCTCCGCATTGCAAGGTGCAATTCTGAAATTTTTTGCTTTTTCCTGCTCCTCTTAGCATGATAAAGAAGATTCAAAGAGAGTGAGATGCCAGCTCCTTTCATTCAGTCAGTAGCTTCAAACATTTCTGGTATATGAATAACATGATGTTTTTCAATGGCAAAAATCAATGAATATTGTAAATGCACAAACAGTAATTTCTCCACATTGCAAGGTGCAAGTCTGAAATTTTTTGCTTTTTCCTGCTCCTCTTAGCATGATAAAGAAGATTCAAAGAGAGTGAGATGCCAGCTACTTTCATTCAGTCAGTAGCTTCAATCATTTCTGGACGTTTTTCAATGGTAAAAATCAATGAATATTGTAAATGCACAAACAGTAATTTCTCCACATTGCAAGGTGCAATTCTGAAATTTTTTGCTTTTTCCTGCTCCTCTTAGCATGATTAAGAAGATTCAAAGAGAGTGAGATGCCAGCTCCTTTCATTCAGTCAGTAGCTTCAAATATTTCTGGTATATGAATAACATGATGTTTTTCAATGGCAAAAATCAATGAATATTGTAAATGCACAAACAGTAATTTCTCTGGATTGCAAGGTGCAATTCTGAAATTTTTTGCTTTTTCCTGCTCCTCTTAGCATGATAAAGAAGATTCAAAGAGAGTGAGATGCCAGCTACTTTCATTCAGTCAGTAGCTTCAATCATTTCTGGACGTTTTTCAATGGTAAAAATCAATGAATATTGTAAATGCACAAACAGTAATTTCTCCACATTGCAAGGTGCAATTCTGAAATTTTTTGCTTTTTCCTGCTCCTCTAAGCATGATAAAGAAGATTCAAAGAGAGTGAGATGCCAGCTCCTTTCATTCAGTCAGTAGCTTCAAACATTTCTGGTATATGAATAACATGATGTTTTTCAATGGCAAAAATCAATGAATATTGTAAATGCACAAACAGTAATTTCTCCGCATTGCAAGGTGCAATTCTGAAATTTTTTGCTTTTTCCTGCTCCTCTTAGCATGATAAAGAAGATTCAAAGAGAGTGAGATGCCAGCTCCTTTCATTCAGTCAGTAGCTTCAATCATTTCTGGACGTTTTTCAATGGCAAAAATCAATGAATATTGTAAATGCACAAACAGCAATTTCTCCGCATTGCAAGGTGCAATTCTGAAATTTTTTGCTTTTTCCTGCTCCTCTTAGCATGACAAAGAAGATTCAAAGAGAGTAAGATGCCAGCTCCTTTCATTCAGTCAGTAGCTTCTATCATTTCTGGTATATGAATAACATGATGTTTTTCAATGGCAAAAATCAATGAATATTGTAAATGCACAAACAGTAATTTCTCCGCATTGCAAGGTGCAATTCTGAAATTTTTTGCTTTTTCCTGCTCCTCTTAGCATGATAAAGAAGATTCAAAGAGAGTGAGATGCCAGCTCCTTTCATTCAGTCAGTAGCTTCAATCATTTCTGGACGTTTTTCAATGGCAAAAATCAATGAATATTGTAAATGCACAAACAGTAATTTCTCCGCATTGCAAGGTGCAATTCTGAAATTTTTAGCTTTTTCCTGCTCCTCTTAGCATGATAAAGAAGATTCAAAGAGAGTGAGATGCCAGCTCCTTTCATTCAGTCAGTAGCTTCAATCATTTCTGGACGTTTTTCAATGGCAAAAATCAATGAATATTGTAAATGCACAAACAGTAATTTCTCCGCATTGCAAGGTGCAATTCTGAAATTTTTTGCTTTTTCCTGCTCCTCTTAGCATGATAAAGAAGATTCAAAGAGAGTGAGATGCCAGCTCCTTTCATTCAGTCAGTACCTTCAATCATTTCTGGATGTTTTTCAATGGCAAAAATCAATGAATATTGTAAATGCACAAACAGTAATTTCTCCGCATTGCAAGGTGCAATTCTGAAATTTTTTGCTTTTTCCCGCTCCTCTTAGCATGATAAAGAAGATTCAAAGAGAGTGAGGTGCCAGCTCCTTTCATTCAGTCAGTAGCTTCAAACATTTCTGGTATATGAATAACATGTTTTTCAATGGCAAAAATCATTGAATATTGTAAATGCACAAACAGTAATTTCTCCGCATTGCAAGGTGCAATTCTGAAATTTTTTGATTTTTCCTGCTCCTCTTAGCATGATAGAGAAGATTCAAAGAGAGTGAGATGCCAGCTCCTTTCATTCAGTCAGTAGCTTCAATCATTTCTGGACGTTTTTCAATGGCAAAAATCAATGAATATTGTAAATGCACAAACAGTAATTTCTCCGCATTGCAAGGTGCAATTCTGAAATTTTTTGCTTTTTCCTGCTCCTCTTAGCATGATAAAGAAGATTCAAAGAGAGTGAGATGCCAGCTCCTTTCATTCAGTCAGTAGCTTCAATCATTTCTGGACGTTTTTCAATGGCAAAAATCAATGAATATTGTAAATGCACAAACAGTAATTTCTCCGCATTGCAAAGTGCAATTCTGAAATTTTTTGCTTTTTCCTGCTCCTCTTAGCATGATAAAGAAGATTCAAAGAGAGTGAGATGCCAGCTCCTTTCATTCAGTCAGTAGCTTCAAACATTTCTGGTATAAACATTTCTGGATGTTTTTCAATGGCAAAAATCAATGAATATTGTAAATGCACAAACAGTAATATCTCCACATTGCAAGGTGCAATGCTGAAATTTTTTGCTTTTTCCTGCTAATCCTAGGATGATAAAGAAGATTCAAATAGAGTGAGATGCCAGCTCCTTTCATTCAGTCAGTAGCTTCAAACATTTCTGGACATTTTTCAATGGCAAAAATCAATGAATATTGTAAATGCACAAACAGTAATATCTCCACATTGCAAGGTGCAATTCTGAAATTTTTTGCTTTTTCCTGCTAATCCTAGCATGATAAAGAAGATTCAAAGAGAGTGAGATGTCAGCTCCTTTCATTCAGTCAGTAGCTTCAAACATTTCTGGTATATGAATAACATGATGTTTTTCAATGGCAAAAATCAATGAATATTGTAAATGCACAAACAGTAATATCTCCACATTGCAAGGTGCAATTCTGAAATTTTTTGCTTTTTCCTGCTAATCCTAGCATGATAAAGAAGATTCAAAGAGAGTGAGATGCCAGCTCCTTTCATTCAGTCAGTAGCTTCAAACATTTCTGGACGTTTTTCAATGGCAAAAATCAATGAATATTGTAAATGCACAAACAGTAATATCTCCACATTGCAAGGTGCAATTCTGAAATTTTTTGCTTTTTCCTGCTACTCCTAGCATGATAAAGAAGATTCAAAGAGAGTGAGATGCCAGCTCCTTTCATTCAGTCAGTAGCTTCAAACATTTCTGGACGTTTTTCAATGGCAAAAATCAATGAATATTGTAAATGCACAAACAGTAATATCTCCACATTGCAAGGTGCAATTCTGAAATTTTTTGCTTTTTCCTGCTAATCCTAGCATGATAAAGAAAATTCAAAGAGAGTGAGATGCCAGCTCCTTTCATTCAGTCAGTAGCTTCAAACATTTCTGGACGTTTTTCAATGGCAAAAATCAATGAATATTGTAAATGCACAAACAGTAATTTCTCCGCATTGCAAGGTGCAATTCTGAAATTTTTTGCTTTTTCCTGCTCCTCTTAGCATGATAAAGAAGATTCAAAGAGAGTGAGATGCCAGCTCCTTTCATTCAGTCAGTAGCTTCAATCATTTCTGGTATATGAATAACATGATGTTTTTCAATGGCAAAAATCAATGAATATTGTAAATGCACAAACAGTAATTTCTCCGCATTGCAAGGTGCAATTCTGAAATTTTTTGCTTTTTCCTGCTCCTCTTAGCATGATAAAGAAGATTCAAAGAGAGTGAGATGCCAGCTCCTTTCATTCAGTCAGTAGCTTCAATCATTTCTGGACGTTTTTCAATGGCAAAAATCAATGAATATTGTAAATGCACAAACAGTAATTTCTCCGCATTGCAAGGTGCAATTCTGAAATTTTTTGCTTTTTCCTGCTCCTCTTAGCATGATAAACAAGATTCAAAGAGAGTGAGATGCCAGCTCCTTTCATTCAGTCAGTAGCTTCAATCATTTCTGGACGTTTTTCAATGGCAAAAATCAATGAATATTGTAAATGCACAAACAGTAATTTCTCCGCATTGCAAGGTGCAATTCTGAAATTTTTTGCTTTTTCCTGCTCCTCTTAGCATGATAAAGAAGATTCAAATAGAGTGAGATGCCAGCTCCTTTCATTCAGTCAGTAGCTTCAAACATTTCTGGTATATGAATAACATGATGTTTTTCAATGGCAAAAATCAATGAATATTGTAAATGCACAAACAGTAATTTCTCCACATTGCAAGGTGCAAGTATGAAATTTTTTGCTTTTTCCTGCTCCTCTTAGCATGATAAAGAAGATTCAAAGAGAGTGAGATGCCAGCTACTTTCATTCAGTCAGTAGCTTCAATCATTTCTGGACGTTTTTCAATGGTAAAAATCAATGAATATTGTAAATGCACAAACAGTAATTTCTCCACATTGCAAGGTGCAATTCTGAAATTTTTTGCTTTTTCCTGCTCCTCTTAGCATGATAAAGAAGATTCAAAGAGAGTGAGATGCCAGCTCCTTTCATTCAGTCAGTAGCTTCAAATATTTCTGGTATATGAATAACATGATGTTTTTCAATGGCAAAAATCAATGAATATTGTAAATGCACAAACAGTAATTTCTCTGGATTGCAAGGTGCAATCCTGAAATTTTTTGCTTTTTCCTGCTCCTCTTAGCATGATAAAGAAGATTCAAAGAGAGTGAGATGCCAGCTACTTTCATTCAGTCAGTAGCTTCAATCATTTCTGGACGTTTTTCAATGGTAAAAATCAATGAATATTGTAAATGCACAAACAGTAATTTCTCCACATTGCAAGGTGCAATTCTGAAATTTTTTGCTTTTTCCTGCTCCTCTAAGCATGATAAAGAAGATTCAAAGAGAGTGAGATGCCAGCTCCTTTCATTCAGTCAGTAGCTTCAAACATTTCTGGTATATGAATAACATGATGTTTTTCAATGGCAAAAATCAATGAATATTGTAAATGCACAAACAGTAATTTCTCCGCATTGCAAGGTGCAATTCTGAAATTTTTTGCTTTTTCCTGCTCCTCTTAGCATGATAAAGAAGATTCAAAGAGAGTGAGATGCCAGCTCCTTTCATTCAGTCAGTAGCTTCAATCATTTCTGGACGTTTTTCAATGGCAAAAATCAATGAATATTGTAAATGCACAAACAGCAATTTCTCCGCATTGCAAGGTGCAATTCTGAAATTTTTTGCTTTTTCCTGCTCCTCTTAGCATGACAAAGAAGATTCAAAGAGAGTAAGATGCCAGCTCCTTTCATTCAGTCAGTAGCTTCTATCATTTCTGGTATATGAATAACATGATGTTTTTCAATGGCAAAAATCAATGAATATTGTAAATGCACAAACAGTAATTTCTCCGCATTGCAAGGTGCAATTCTGAAATTTTTTGCTTTTTCCTTCTCCTCTTAGCATGATAAAGAAGATTCAAAGAGAGTGAGATGCCAGCTCCTTTCATTCAGTCAGTAGCTTCAATCATTTCTGGACGTTTTTCAATGGCAAAAATCAATGAATATTGTAAATGCACAAACAGTAATTTCTCCGCATTGCAAGGTGCAATTCTGAAATTTTTTGCTTTTTCCTGCTCCTCTTAGCATGATAAAGAAGATTCAAAGAGAGTGAGATGCCAGCTCCTTTCATTCAGTCAGTAGCTTCAATCATTTCTGGATGTTTTTCAATGGCAAAAATCAATGAATATTGTAAATGCACAAACTGTAATTTCTCCGCATTGCAATGTGCAATTCTGAAATTTTTTGCTTTTTCCTGCTCCTCTTAGCATGATAAAGAAGATTCAAAGAGAGTGAGATGCCAGCTCCTTTCATTCAGTCAGTAACTTCAATCATTTCTGGACGTTTTTCAATGGCAAAAATCAATGAATATTGTAAATGCACAAACAGTAATTTCTCCGCATTGCAAGGTGCAATTCTGAAATTTTTTGCTTTTTCCTGCTCCTCTTAGCATGATAAAGAAGATTCAAAGAGAGTGAGATGCCAACTCCTTTCATTCAGTCAGTACCTTCAATCATTTCTGGATGTTTTTCAATGGCAAAAATCAATGAATATTGTAAATGCACAAACAGTAATTTCTCCGCATTGCAAGGTGCAATTCTGAAATTTTTTGCTTTTTCCCGCTCCTCTTAGCATGATAAAGAAGATTCAAAGAGAGTGAGGTGCCAGCTCCTTTCATTCAGTCAGTAGCTTCAAACATTTCTGGTATATGAATAACATGTTTTTCAATGGCAAAAATCATTGAATATTGTAAATGCACAAACAGTAATTTCTCCGCATTGCAAGGTGCAATTCTGAAATTTTTTGATTTTTCCTGCTCCTCTTAGCATGATAAAGAAGATTCAAAGAGAGTGAGATGCCAGCTCCTTTCATTCAGTCAGTAGCTTCAATCATTTCTGGACGTTTTTCAATGGCAAAAATCAATGAATATTGTAAATGCACAAACAGTAATTTCTCCGCATTGCAAGGTGCAATTCTGAAATTTTTTGCTTTTTCCTGCTCCTCTTAGCATGATAAAGAAGATTCAAAGAGAGTGAGATGCCAGCTCCTTTCATTCAGTCAGTAGCTTCAATCATTTCTGGACGTTTTTCAATGGCAAAAATCAATGAATATTGTAAATGCACAAACAGTAATTTCTCCGCATTGCAAGGTGCAATTCTGAAATTTTTTGCTTTTTCCTGCTCCTCTTAGCATGATAAAGAAGATTCAAAGAGAGTGAGATGCCAGCTCCTTTCATTCAGTCAGTAGCTTCAAACATTTCTGGTATATGAATAACATGATGTTTTTCAATGGCAAAAATCAATGAATATTGTAAATGCACAAACAGTAATTTCTCCGCATTCCAAGGTGCAAGTCTGAAATTTTTTGCTTTTTCCTGCTCCTCTTAGCATGATAAAGAAGATTCAAAGAGAGTGAGATGCCAGCTACTTTCATTCAGTCAGTAGCTTCAATCATTTCTGGACGTTTTTCAATGGTAAAAATCAATGAATATTGTAAATGCACAAACAGTAATTTCTCCACATTGCAAGGTGCAATTCTGAAATTTTTTGCTTTTTCCTGCTCCTCTTAGCATGATAAAGAAGATTCAAAGAGAGTGAGATGCCAGCTCCTTTCATTCAGTCAGTAGCTTCAAACATTTCTGGTATATGAATAACATGATGTTTTTCAATGGCAAAAATCAATGAATATTGTAAATGCACAAACAGTAATTTCTCCGCATTGCAAGGTGCAATTCTGAAATTTTTTGCTTTTTCCTGCTCCGCTTAGCATGATAAAGAAGATTCAAAGAGAGTGAGATGCCAGCTCCTTTCATTCAGTCAGTAGCTTCAAACATTTCTGGTATATGAATAACATGATGTTTTTCAATGGCAAAAATCAATGAATATTGTAAATGCACAAAGAGTAATTTCTCCGCATTGCAAGGTGCAATTCTGAAATTTTTTGCTTTTTCCTGCTCCTCTTAGCATGATAAAGAAGATTCAAAGAGAGTGAGATGCCAGCTCCTTTCATTCAGTCAGTAGCTTCAATCATTTCTGGACGTTTTTCAATGGCAAAAATCAATGAATATTGTAAATGCACAAACAGTAATTTCTCCGCATTGCAAGGTGCAATTCTGAAATTTTTTGCTTTTTCCTGCTCCTCTTAGCATGATAAAGAAGATTCAAAGAGAGTGAGCTGCCAGCTCCTTTCATTCAGTCAGTAGCTTCAATCATTTCTGGACGTTTTTCAATGGCAAAAATCAATGAATATTGTAAATGCACAAACAGTAATTTCTCCGCATTGCAAGGTGCAATTCTGAAATTTTTTGCTTTTTCCTGCTCCTCTTAGCATGATAAAGAAGATTCAAAGAGAGTGAGATGCCAGCTCCTTTCATTCAGTCAGTAGCTTCAAACATTTCTGGTATATGAATAACATGATGTTTTTCAATGGCAAAAATCAATGAATATTGTAAATGCACAAACAGTAATTTCTCCGCATTGCAAGGTGCAATTCTGAAATTTTTTGCTTTTTCCTGCTCCTCTTAGCATGATAAAGAAGATTCAAAGAGAGTGAGATGCCAGCTCCTTTCATTCAGTCAGTAGCTTCAATCATTTCTGGACGTTTTTCAATGGCAAAAATCAATGAATATTGTAAATGCACAAACAGTAATTTCTCCGCATTGCAAGGTGCAATTCTGAAATTTTTTGCTTTTTCCTGCTCCTCTTAGCATGATAAAGAAGATTCAAAGAGATTGAGATGCCAGCTCCTTTCATTCAGTCAGTAGCTTCAATCATTTCTGGACGTTTTTCAATGGCAAAAATCAATGAATATTGTAAATGCACAAACAGTAATTTCTCCGCATTGCAAGGTGCAATTCTGAAATTTTTTGCTTTTTCCTGCTCCTCTTAGCATGACAAAGAAGATTCAAAGAGAGTAAGATGCCAGCTCCTTTCATTCAGTCAGTAGCTTCAATCATTTCTGGTATATGAATAACATGATGTTTTTCAATGGCAAAAATCAATGAATATTGTAAATGCACAAACAGTAATTTCTCCGCATTGCAAGGTGCAATTCTGAAATTTTTTGCTTTTTCCTGCTCCTCTTAGCATGATAAAGAAGATTCAAAGAGAGTGAGATGCCAGCTCCTTTCATTCAGTCAGTAGCTTCAATCATTTCTGGACGTTTTTCAATGGCAAAAATCAATGAATATTGTAAATGCACAAACAGTAATTTCTCCGCATTGCAAGGTGCAATTCTGAAATTTTTTGCTTTTTCCTGCTCCTCTTAGCATGATAAAGAAGATTCAAAGAGAGTGAGATGCCAGCTCCTTTCATTCAGTCAGTAGCTTCAATCATTTCTGGACGTTTTTCAATGGCAAAAATCAATGAATATTGTAAATGCACAAACAGTAATTTCTCCGCATTGCAAGGTGCAATTCTGAAATTTTTTGCTTTTTCCTGCTCCTCTTAGCATGATAAAGAAGATTCAAAGAGAGTGAGATGCCAGCTCCTTTCATTCAGTCAGTAGCTTCAAACATTTCTGGTATATGAATAACATGATGTTTTTCAATGGCAAAAATCAATGAATATTGTAAATGCACAAACAGTAATTTCTCCACATTGCAAGGTGCAAGTATGAAATTTTTTGCTTTTTCCTGCTCCTCTTAGCATGATAAAGAAGATTCAAAGAGAGTGAGATGCCAGCTACTTTCATTCAGTCAGTAGCTTCAATCATTTCTGGACGTTTTTCAATGGTAAAAATCAATGAATATTGTAAATGCACAAACAGTAATTTCTCCACATTGCAAGGTGCAATTCTGAAATTTTTTGCTTTTTCCTGCTCCTCTTAGCATGATAAAGAAGATTCAAAGAGAGTGAGATGCCAGCTCCTTTCATTCAGTCAGTAGCTTCAAATATTTCTGGTATATGAATAACATGATGTTTTTCAATGGCAAAAATCAATGAATATTGTAAATGCACAAACAGTAATTTCTCTGGATTGCAAGGTGCAATCCTGAAATTTTTTGCTTTTTCCTGCTCCTCTTAGCATGATAAAGAAGATTCAAAGAGAGTGAGATGCCAGCTACTTTCATTCAGTCAGTAGCTTCAATCATTTCTGGACGTTTTTCAATGGTAAAAATCAATGAATATTGTAAATGCACAAACAGTAATTTCTCCACATTGCAAGGTGCAATTCTGAAATTTTTTGCTTTTTCCTGCTCCTCTAAGCATGATAAAGAAGATTCAAAGAGAGTGAGATGCCAGCTCCTTTCATTCAGTCAGTAGCTTCAAACATTTCTGGTATATGAATAACATGATGTTTTTCAATGGCAAAAATCAATGAATATTGTAAATGCACAAACAGTAATTTCTCCGCATTGCAAGGTGCAATTCTGAAATTTTTTGCTTTTTCCTGCTCCTCTTAGCATGATAAAGAAGATTCAAAGAGAGTGAGATGCCAGCTCCTTTCATTCAGTCAGTAGCTTCAAACATTTCTGGTATATGAATAACATGATGTTTTTCAATGGCAAAAATCAATGAATATTGTAAATGCACAAAGAGTAATTTCTCCGCATTGCAAGGTGCAATTCTGAAATTTTTTGCTTTTTCCTGCTCCTCTTAGCATGATAAAGAAGATTCAAAGAGAGTGAGATGCCAGCTCCTTTCATTCAGTCAGTAGCTTCAATCATTTCTGGACGTTTTTCAATGGCAAAAATCAATGAATATTGTAAATGCACAAACAGTAATTTCTCCGCATTGCAAGGTGCAATTCTGAAATTTTTTGCTTTTTCCTGCTCCTCTTAGCATGATAAAGAAGATTCAAAGAGAGTGAGATGCCAGCTCCTTTCATTCAGTCAGTAGCTTCAATCATTTCTGGACGTTTTTCAATGGCAAAAATCAATGAATATTGTAAATGCACAAACAGTAATTTCTCCGCATTGCAAGGTGCAATTCTGAAATTTTTTGCTTTTTCCTGCTCCTCTTAGCATGATAAAGAAGATTCAAAGAGAGTGAGATGCCAGCTCCTTTCATTCAGTCAGTAGCTTCAAACATTTCTGGTATATGAATAACATGATGTTTTTCAATGGCAAAAATCAATGAATATTGTAAATGCACAAACAGTAATTTCTCCGCATTGCAAGGTGCAATTCTGAAATTTTTTGCTTTTTCCTGCTCCTCTTAGCATGATAAAGAAGATTCAAAGAGAGTGAGATGCCAGCTCCTTTCATTCAGTCAGTAGCTTCAATCATTTCTGGACGTTTTTCAATGGCAAAAATCAATGAATATTGTAAATGCACAAACAGTAATTTCTCCGCATTGCAAGGTGCAATTCTGAAATTTTTTGCTTTTTCCTGCTCCTCTTAGCATGATAAAGAAGATTCAAAGAGAGTGAGATGCCAGCTCCTTTCATTCAGTCAGTAGCTTCAATCATTTCTGGACGTTTTTCAATGGCAAAAATCAATGAATATTGTAAATGCACAAACAGTAATTTCTCCGCATTGCAAGGTGCAATTCTGAAATTTTTTGCTTTTTCCTGCTCCTCTTAGCATGACAAAGAAGATTCAAAGAGAGTAAGATGCCAGCTCCTTTCATTCAGTCAGTAGCTTCAATCATTTCTGGTATATGAATAACATGATGTTTTTCAATGGCAAAAATCAATGAATATTGTAAATGCACAAACAGTAATTTCTCCGCATTGCAAGGTGCAATTCTGAAATTTTTTGCTTTTTCCTGCTCCTCTTAGCATGATAAAGAAGATTCAAAGAGAGTGAGATGCCAGCTCCTTTCATTCAGTCAGTAGCTTCAATCATTTCTGGACGTTTTTCAATGGCAAAAATCAATGAATATTGTAAATGCACAAACAGTAATTTCTCCGCATTGCAAGGTGCAATTCTGAAATTTTTTGCTTTTTCCTGCTCCTCTTAGCATGATAAAGAAGATTCAAAGAGAGTGAGATGCCAGCTCCTTTCATTCAGTCAGTAGCTTCAATCATTTCTGGACGTTTTTCAATGGCAAAAATCAATGAATATTGTAAATGCACAAACAGTAATTTCTCCGCATTGCAAGGTGCAATTCTGAAATTTTTTGCTTTTTCCTGCTCCTCTTAGCATGATAAAGAAGATTCAAAGAGAGTGAGATGCCAGCTCCTTTCATTCAGTCAGTAGCTTCAAACATTTCTGGTATATGAATAACATGATGTTTTTCAATGGCAAAAATCAATGAATATTGTAAAAGCACAAACAGTAATTTCTCCGCATTGCAAGGTGCAATTCTGAAATTTTTTGCTTTTTCCTGCTCCTCTTAGCATGATAAAGAAGATTCAAAGAGAGTGAGATGCCAGCTCCTTTCATTCAGTCAGTAGCTTCAATCATTTCTGGACGTTTTTCAATGGCAAAAATCAATGAATATTGTAAATGCACAAACAGTAATTTCTCCGCATTGCAAGGTGCAATTCTGAAATTTTTTGTTTTTTCCTGCTCCTCTTAGCATGATAAAGAAGATTCAAAGAGAGTGAGATGCCAGCTCCTTTCATTCAGTCAGTAGCTTCAATCATTTCTGGTATATGAATAACATGATGTTTTTCAATGGCAAAAATCAATGAATATTGTAAATGCACAAACAGTAATTTCTCCGCATTGCAAGTTGCAATTCTGAAATTTTTTGCTTTTTCCTGCTCCTCTTAGCATGATAAAGAAGATTCAAAGAGAGTGAGATGCCAGCTCCTTTCATTCAGTCAGTAGCTTCAATCATTTCTGGACGTTTTTCAATGGCAAAAATCAATGAATATTGTAAATGCACAAACAGTAATTTCTCCGCATTGCAAGGTGCAATTCTGAAATTTTTTGCTTTTTCCTGCTCCTCTTAGCATGATAAAGAAGATTCAAAGAGAGTGAGATGCCAGCTCCTTTCATTCAGTCAGTAGCTTCAATCATTTCTGGACGTTTTTCAATGGCAAAAATCAATGAATATTGTAAATGCACAAACAGTAATTTCTCCGCATTGCAAGGTGCAATTCTGAAATTTTTTGCTTTTTCCTGCTCCTCTTAGCATGATAAAGAAGATTCAAAGAGAGTGAGATGCCAGCTCCTTTCATTCAGTCAGTAGCTTCAAACATTTCTGGTATATGAATAACATGATGTTTTTCAATGGCAAAAATCAATGAATATTGTAAAAGCACAAACAGTAATTTCTCCGCATTGCAAGGTGCAATTCTGAAATTTTTTGCTTTTTCCTGCTCCTCTTAGCATGATAAAGAAGATTCAAAGAGAGTGATATGCCAGCTCCTTTCATTCAGTCAGTAGCTTCAATCATTTCTGGACGTTTTTCAATGGCAAAAATCAATGAATATTGTAAATGCACAAACAGTAATTTCTCCGCATTGCAAGGTGCAATTCTGAAATTTTTTGCTTTTTCCTGCTCCTCTTAGCATGATAAAGAAGATTCAAAGAGAGTGAGATGCCAGCTCCTTTCATTCAGTCAGTAGCTTCAATCATTTCTGGACGTTTTTCAATGGCAAAAATCAATGAATATTGTAAATGCACAAACAGTAATTTCTCCGCATTGCAAGGTGCAATTCTGAAATTTTTTGCTTTTTCCTGCTCCTCTTAGCATGATAAAGAAGATTCAAAGAGAGTGAGATGCCAGCTCCTTTCATTCAGTCAGTAGCTTCAAACATTTCTGGTATATGAATAACATGATGTTTTTCAATGGCAAAAATCAATGAATATTGTAAAAGCACAAACAGTAATTTCTCCGCATTGCAAGGTGCAATTCTGAAATTTTTTGCTTTTTCCTGGTCCTCTTAGCATGATAAAGAAGATTCAAAGAGAGTGAGATGCCAGCTCCTTTCATTCAGTCAGTAGCTTCAATCATTTCTGGACGTTTTTCAATGGCAAAAATCAATGAATATTGTAAATGCACAAACAGTAATTTCTCCGCATTGCAAGGTGCAATTCTGAAATTTTTTGCTTTTTCCTGCTCCTCTTAGCATGATAAAGAAGATTCAAAGAGAGTGAGATGCCAGCTCCTTTCATTCAGTCAGTAGCTTCAATCATTTCTGGTATATGAATAACATGATGTTTTTCAATGGCAAAAATCAATGAATATTGTAAATGCACAAACAGTAATTTCTCCGCATTGCAAGTTGCAATTCTGAAATTTTTTGCTTTTTCCTGCTCCTCTTAGCATGATAAAGAAGATTCAAAGAGAGTGAGATGCCAGCTCCTTTCATTCAGTCAGTAGCTTCAATCATTTCTGGACGTTTTTCAATGGCAAAAATCAATGAATATTGTAAATGCACAAACAGTAATTTCTCCGCATTGCAAGGTGCAATTCTGAAATTTTTTGCTTTTTCCTGCTCCTCTTAGCATGATAAAGAAGATTCAAAGAGAGTGAGATGCCAGCTCCATTCATTCAGTCAGTAGCTTCAATCATTTCTGGACGTTTTTCAATGGCAAAAATCAATGAATATTGTAAATGCACAAACAGTAATTTCTCCGCATTGCAAGGTGCAATTCTGAAATTTTTTGCTTTTTCCTGCTCCTCTTAGCATGATAAAGAAGATTCAAAGAGAGTGAGATGCCAGCTCCTTTCATTCAGTCAGTAGCTTCAAACATTTCTGGTATATGAATAACATGATGTTTTTCAATGGCAAAAATCAATGAATATTGTAAAAGCACAAACAGTAATTTCTCCGCATTGCAAGGTGCAATTCTGAAATTTTTTGCTTTTTCCTGCTCCTCTTAGCATGATAAAGAAGATTCAAAGAGAGTGAGATGCCAGCTCCTTTCATTCAGTCAGTAGCTTCAATCATTTCTGGACGTTTTTCAATGGCAAAAATCAATGAATATTGTAAATGCACAAACAGTAATTTCTCCGCATTGCAAGGTGCAATTCTGAAATTTTTTGCTTTTTCCTGCTCCTCTTAGCATGATAAAGAAGATTCAAAGAGAGTGAGATGCCAGCTCCTTTCATTCAGTCAGTAGCTTCAATCATTTCTGGTATATGAATAACATGATGTTTTTCAATGGCAAAAATCAATGAATATTGTAAATGCACAAACAGTAATTTCTCCACATTGCAAGGTGCAATTCTGAAATTTTTTGCTTTTTCCTGCTCCTCTTAGCATGATAAAGAAGATTCAAAGAGAGTGAGATGCCAGCTCCTTTCATTCAGTCAGTAGCTTCAATCATTTCTGGATGTTTTTCAATGGCAAAAATCAATGAATATTGTAAATGCACAAACAGTAATTTCTCCGCATTGCAAGGTGCAATTCTGAAATTTTTTGCTTTTTCCTGCTCCTCTTAGCATGATAAAGAAGATTCAAAGAGAGCGAGATGCCAGCTCCTTTCATTCAGTCAGTAGCTTCAATCATTTCTGGTATATGAATAACATGATGTTTTTCAATGGCAAAAATCAATGAATATTGTAAATGCACAAACAGTAATTTCTCCGCATTGCAAGGTGCAATTCTGAAATTTTTTGCTTTTTCCTGCTCCTCTTAGCATGATAAAGAAGATTCAAAGAGAGTGAGATGCCAGCTCCTTTCATTCAGTCAGTAGCTTCAATCATTTCTGGACGTTTTTCAATGGCAAAAATCAATGAATATTGTAAATGCACAAACAGTAATTTCTCCGCATTGCAAGGTGCAATTCTGAAATTTTTTGCTTTTTCCTGCTCCTCTTAGCATGATAAAGAAGATTCAAAGAGAGTGAGATGCCAGCTCCTTTCATTCAGTCAGTAGCTTCAATCATTTCTGGACGTTTTTCAATGGCAAAAATCAATGAATATTGTAAATGCACAAACAGTAATTTCTCCGCATTGCAAGGTGCAATTCTGAAATTTTTTGCTTTTTCCTGCTCCTCTTAGCATGATAAAGAAGATTCAAAGAGAGTGAGATGCCAGCTCCTTGCATTCAGTCAGTAGCTTCAATCATTTCTGGTATATGAATAACATGATGTTTTTCAATGGCAAAAATCAATGAATATTGTAAATGCACAAACAGTAATTTCTCCGCATTGCAAGGTGCAATTCTGAAATTTTTTGCTTTTTCCTGCTCCTCTTAGCATAATAAAGAAGATTCAAAGAGAGTGAGATGCCAGCTCCTTTCATTCAGTCAGCAGCTTCAATCATTTCTGGACATTTTTCAATGGCAAAAATTAATGAATATTGTAAATGCACAAACAGTAATTTCTCCGCATTGCAAGGTGCAATTCTGAAATTTTTTGCTTTTTCCTGCTCCTCTTAGCATGATAAAGAAGATTCAAAGAGAGTGAGATGCCAGCTCCTTTCATTCAGTCAGTAGCTTCAAACATTTCTGGTATATGAATAACATGATGTTTTTCAATGGCAAAAATCAATGAATATTGTAAAAGCACAAACAGTAATTTCTCCGCATTGCAAGGTGCAATTCTGAAATTTTTTGCTTTTTCCTGCTCCTCTTAGCATGATAAAGAAGATTCAAAGAGAGTGAGATGCCAGCTCCTTTCATTCAGTCAGTAGCTTCAATCATTTCTGGACGTTTTTCAATGGCAAAAATCAATGAATATTGTAAATGCACAAACAGTAATTTCTCCGCATTGCAAGGTGCAATTCTGAAATTTTTTGCTTTTTCCTGCTCCTCTTAGCATGATAAAGAAGATTCAAAGAGAGTGAGATGCCAGCTCCTTTCATTCAGTCAGTAGCTTCAATCATTTCTGGTATATGAATAACATGATGTTTTTCAATGGCAAAAATCAATGAATATTGTAAATGCACAAACAGTAATTTCTCCGCATTGCAAGTTGCAATTCTGAAATTTTTTGCTTTTTCCTGCTCCTCTTAGCATGATAAAGAAGATTCAAAGAGAGTGAGATGCCAGCTCCTTTCATTCAGTCAGTAGCTTCAATTATTTCTGGACGTTTTTCAATGGCAAAAATCAATGAATATTGTAAATGCACAAACAGTAATTTCTCCGCATTGCAAGGTGCAATTCTGAAATTTTTTGCTTTTTCCTGCTCCTCTTAGCATGATAAAGAAGATTCAAAGAGAGTGAGATGCCAGCTCCTTTCATTCAGTCAGTTGCTTCAATCATTTCTGGACGTTTTTCAATGGCAAAAATCAATGAATATTGTAAATGCACAAACAGTAATTTCTCCGCATTGCAAGGTGCAATTCTGAAATTTTTTGCTTTTTCCTGCTCCTCTTAGCATGATAAAGAAGATTCAAAGAGAGTGAGATGCCAGCTCCTTTCATTCAGTCAGTAGCTTCAATCATTTCTGGACGTTTTTCAATGGCAAAAATCAATGAATATTGTAAATGCACAAACAGTAATTTCTCCGCATTGCAAGGTGCAATTCTGAAATTTTTTGCTTTTTCCTGCTCCTCTTTGCATGATAAAGAAGATTCAAAGAGAGTGAGATGCCAGCTCCTTTCATTCAGTCAGAAGCTTCAATCATTTCTGGTATATGAATAACATGATGTTTTTCAATGGCAAAAATCAATGAATATTGTAAATGCACAAACAGTAATTTCTCCGCATTGCAAGGTGCAATTCTGAAATTTTTGGCTTTTTCCTGCTCCTCTTAGCATGATAAAGAAGATTCAAAGAGAGTGAGATGCCAGCTCCTTTCATTCAGTCAGTAGCTTCAAACATTTCTGGTATATGAATAACATGATGTTTTTCAATGGCAAAAATCAATGAATATTGTAAATGCACAAACAGTAATTTCTCCGCATTGCAAGGTGCAATTCTGAAATTTTTTGCTTTTTCCTGCTCCTCTTAGCATGATAAAGAAGATTCAAAGAGAGTGAGATGCCAGCTCCTTTCATTCAGTCAGTAGCTTCAATCATTTCTGGACGTTTTTCAATGGCAAAAATCAATGAATATTGTAAATGCACAAACAGTAATTTCTCCGCATTGCAAGGTGCAATTCTGAAATTTTTTGCTTTTTCCTGCTCCTCTTAGCATGATAAAGAAGATTCAAAGAGAGTGAGATGCCAGCTTCTTTCATTCAGTCAGTAGCTTCAAACATTTCTGGGATATGAATAACATGATGTTTTTCAATGGCAAAAATTAATGAATATTGTAAATGCACAAACAGTAATTTCTCCGCATTGCAAGGTGCAATTCTGAAATTTTTTGCTTTTTCCTGCTCCTCTTAGCATGATAAAGAAGATTCAAAGAGAGTGAGATGCCAGCTCCTTTCATTCAGTCAGTAGCTTCAATCATTTCTGGACGTTTTTCAATGGCAAAAATCAATGAATATTGTAAATGCACAAACAGTAATTTCTCCGCATTGCAAGGTGCAATTCTGAAATTTTTTGCTTTTTCCTGCTCCTCTTAGCATGATAAAGAAGATTCAAAGAGAGTGAGATGCCAGCTCCTTTCATTCAGTCAGTAGCTTCAATCATTTCTGGACGTTTTTCAATGGCAAAAATCAATGGATATTGTAAATGCACAAACAGTAATTTCTCCGCATTGCAAGGTGCAATTCTGAAATTTTTTGCTTTTTCCTGCTCCTCTTAGCATGATAAAGAAGATTCAAAGAGAGTGAGATGCCAGCTCCTTTCATTCAGTCAGTAGCTTCAATCATTTCTGGTATATGAATAACATGATGTTTTTCAATGGCAAAAATCAATGAATATTGTAAATGCACAAACAGTAATTTCTCCGCATTGCAAGTTGCAATTCTGAAATTTTTTGCTTTTTCCTGCTCCTCTTAGCATGATAAAGAAGATTCAAAGAGAGTGAGATGCCAGCTCCTTTCATTCAGTCAGTAGCTTCAATCATTTCTGGACGTTTTTCAATGGCAAAAATCAATGAATATTGTAAATGCACAAACAGTAATTTCTCCGCATTGCAAGGTGCATTTCTGAAATTTTTTGCTTTTTCCTGCTCCTCTTAGCATGATAAAGAAGATTCAAAGAGAGTGAGATGCCAGCTCCTTTCATTCAGTCAGTAGCTTCAATCATTTCTGGACGTTTTTCAATGGCAAAAATCAATGAATATTGTAAATGCACAAACAGTAATTTCTCCGCATTGCAAGGTGCAATTCTGAAATTTTTTGCTTTTTCCTGCTCCTCTTAGCATGATAAAGAAGATTCAAAGAGAGTGAGATGCCAGCTCCTTTCATTCAGTCAGTAGCTTCAAACATTTCTGGTATATGAATAACATGATGTTTTTCAATGGCAAAAATCAATGAATATTGTAAATGCACAAACAGTAATTTCTCCGCATTGCAAGGTGCAATTCTGAAATTTTTTGCTTTTTCCTGCTCCTCTTAGCATGATAAAGAAGATTCAAAGAGAGTGAGATGCCAGCTCCTTTCATTCAGTCAGTAGCTTCAATCATTTCTGGACGTTTTTCAATGGCAAAAATCAATGAATATTGTAAATGCACAAACAGTAATTTCTCCGCATTGCAAGGTGCAATTCTGAAATTTTTTGCTTTTTCCTGCTCCTCTTAGCATGATAAAGAAGATTCAAAGAGAGTGAGATGCCAGCTCCTTTCATTCAGTCAGTAGCTTCAATCATTTCTGGTATATGAATAACATGATGTTTTTCAATGGCAAAAATCAATGAATATTGTAAATGCAAAAACAGTAATTTCTCCGCATTGCAAGTTGCAATTCTGAAATTTTTTGCTTTTTCCTGCTCCTCTTAGCATGATAAAGAAGATTCAAAGAGAGTGAGATGCCAGCTCCTTTCATTCAGTCAGTAGCTTCAATCATTTCTGGACGTTTTTCAATGGCAAAAATCAATGAATATTGTAAATGCACAAACAGTAATTTCTCCGCATTGCAAGGTGCAATTCTGAAATTTTTTGCTTTTTCCTGCTCCTCTTAGCATGATAAAGAAGATTCAAAGAGAGTGAGATGCCAGCTCCTTTCATTCAGTCAGTAGCTTCAATCATTTCTGGACGTTTTTCAATGGCAAAAATCAATGAATATTGTAAATGCACAAACAGTAATTTCTCCACATTGCAAGGTGCAATTCTGAAATTTTTTGCTTTTTCCTGCTCCTCTTAGCATGATAAAGAAGATTCAAAGAGAGTGAGATGCCAGCTCCTTTCATTCAGTCAGTAGCTTCAAACATTTTTGGTATATGAATAACATGATGTTTTTCAATGGCAAAAATCAATGAATATTGTAAAAGCACAAACAGTAATTTCTCCGCATTGCAAGGTGCAATTCTGAAATTTTTTGCTTTTTCCTGCTCCTCTTAGCATGATAAAGAAGATTCAAAGAGAGTGAGATGCCAGCTCCTTTCATTCAGTCAGTAGCTTCAATCATTTCTGGACGTTTTTCAATGGCAAAAATCAATGAATATTGTAAATGCACAAACAGTAATTTCTCCGCATTGCAAGGTGCAATTCTGAAATGTTTTGCTTTTTCCTGCTCCTCTTAGCATGATAAAGAAGATTCAAAGAGAGTGAGATGCCAGCTCCTTTCATTCAGTCAGTAGCTTCAATCATTTCTGGTATATGAATAACATGATGTTTTTCAATGGCAAAAATCAATGAATATTGTAAATGCACAAACAGTAATTTCTCCACATTGCAAGGTGCAATTCTGAAATTTTTTGCTTTTTCCTGCTCCTCTTAGCATGATAAAGAAGATTCAAAGAGAGTGAGATGCCAGCTCCTTTCATTCAGTCAGTAGCTTCAATCATTTCTGGACGTTTTTCAATGGCAAAAATCAATGAATATTGTAAATGCACAAACAGTAATTTCTCCGCATTGCAAGGTGCAATTCTGAAATTTTTTGCTTTTTCCTGCTCCTCTTAGCATGATAAAGAAGATTCAAAGAGAGCGAGATGCCAGCTCCTTTCATTCAGTCAGTAGCTTCAATCATTTCTGGTATATGAATAACATGATGTTTTTCAATGGCAAAAATCAATGAATATTGTAAATGCACAAACAGTAATTTCTCCGCATTGCAAGGTGCAATTCTGAAATTTTTTGCTTTTTCCTGCTCCTCTTAGCATGATAAAGAAGATTCAAAGAGAGTGAGATGCCAGCTCCTTTCATTCAGTCAGTAGCTTCAATCATTTCTGGACGTTTTTCAATGGCAAAAATCAATGAATATTGTAAATGCACAAACAGTAATTTCTCCGCATTGCAAGGTGCAATTCTGAAATTTTTTGCTTTTTCCTGCTCCTCTTAGCATGATAAAGAAGATTCAAAGAGAGTGAGATGCCAGCTCCTTTCATTCAGTCAGTAGCTTCAAACATTTCTGGTATATGAATAACATGATGTTTTTCAATGGCAAAAATCAATGAATATTGTAAATGCACAAACAGTAATTTCTCCGCATTGCAAGGTGCAATTCTGAAATTTTTTGCTTTTTCCTGCTCCTCTTAGCATGATAAAGAAGATTCAAAGAGAGTGAGATGCCAGCTCCTTTCATTCAGTCAGTAGCTTCAATCATTTCTGGACGTTTTTCAATGGCAAAAATCAATGAATATTGTAAATGCACAAACAGTAATTTCTCCGCATTGCAAGGTGCAATTCTGAAATTTTTTGCTTTTTCCTGCTCCTCTTAGCATGATAAAGAAGATTCAAAGAGAGTGAGATGCCAGCTCCTTTCATTCAGTCAGTAGCTTCAATCATTTCTGGACGTTTTTCAATGGCAAAAATCAATGAATATTGTAAATGCACAAACAGTAATTTCTCCGCATTGCAAGGTGCAATTCTGAAATTTTTTGCTTTTTCCTGCTCCTCTTAGCATGATAAAGAAGATTCAAAGAGAGTGAGATGCCAGCTTCTTTCATTCAGTCAGTAGCTTCAAACATTTCTGGGATATGAATAACATGATGTTTTTCAATGGCAAAAATTAATGAATATTGTAAATGCACAAACAGTAATTTCTCCGCATTGCAAGGTGCAATTCTGAAATTTTTTGCTTTTTCCTGCTCCTCTTAGCATGATAAAGAAGATTCAAAGAGAGTGAGATGCCAGCTCCTTTCATTCAGTCAGTAGCTTCAATCATTTCTGGACGTTTTTCAATGGCAAAAATCAATGAATATTGTAAATGCACAAACAGTAATTTCTCCGCATTGCAAGGTGCAATTCTGAAATTTTTTGCTTTTTCCTGCTCCTCTTAGCATGATAAAGAAGATTCAAAGAGAGTGAGATGCCAGCTCCTTTCATTCAGTCAGTAGCTTCAATCATTTCTGATATATGAATAACATGATGTTTTTCAATGGCAAAAATCAATGAATATTGTAAATGCAAAAACAGTAATTTCTCCGCATTGCAAGTTGCAATTCTGAAATTTTTTGCTTTTTCCTGCTCCTCTTAGCATGATAAAGAAGATTCAAAGAGAGTGAGATGCCAGCTCCTTTCATTCAGTCAGTAGCTTCAATCATTTCTGGACGTTTTTCAATGGCAAAAATCAATGAATATTGTAAATGCACAAACAGTAATTTCTCCGCATTGCAAGGTGCAATTCTGAAATTTTTTGCTTTTTCCTGCTCCTCTTAGCATGATAAAGAAGATTCAAAGAGAGTGAGATGCCAGCTCCTTTCATTCAGTCAGTAGCTTCAATCATTTCTGGACGTTTTTCAATGGCAAAAATCAATGAATATTGTAAATGCACAAACAGTAATTTCTCCGCATTGCAAGGTGCAATTCTGAAATTTTTTGCTTTTTCCTGCTCCTCTTAGCATGATAAAGAAGATTCAAAGAGAGTGAGATGCCAGCTCCTTTCATTCAGTCAGTAGCTTCAAACATTTTTGGTATATGAATAACATGATGTTTTTCAATGGCAAAAATCAATGAATATTGTAAAAGCACAAACAGTAATTTCTCCGCATTGCAAGGTGCAATTCTGAAATTTTTTGCTTTTTCCTGCTCCTCTTAGCATGATAAAGAAGATTCAAAGAGAGTGAGATGCCAGCTCCTTTCATTCAGTCAGTAGCTTCAATCATTTCTGGACGTTTTTCAATGGCAAAAATCAATGAATATTGTAAATGCACAAACAGTAATTTCTCCGCATTGCAAGGTGCAATTCTGAAATGTTTTGCTTTTTCCTGCTCCTCTTAGCATGATAAAGAAGATTCAAAGAGAGTGAGATGCCAGCTCCTTTCATTCAGTCAGTAGCTTCAATCATTTCTGGTATATGAATAACATGATGTTTTTCAATGGCAAAAATCAATGAATATTGTAAATGCACAAACAGTAATTTCTCCACATTGCAAGGTGCAATTATGAAATTTTTTGCTTTTTCCTGCTCCTCTTAGCATGATAAAGAAGATTCAAAGAGAGTGAGATGCCAGCTCCTTTCATTCAGTCAGTAGCTTCAATCATTTCTGGACGTTTTTCAATGGCAAAAATCAATGAATATTGTAAATGCACAAACAGTAATTTCTCCGCATTGCAAGGTGCAATTCTGAAATTTTTTGCTTTTTCCTGCTCCTCTTAGCATGATAAAGAAGATTCAAAGAGAGCGAGATGCCAGCTCCTTTCATTCAGTCAGTAGCTTCAATCATTTCTGGTATATGAATAACATGATGTTTTTCAATGGCAAAAATCAATGAATATTGTAAATGCACAAACAGTAATTTCTCCGCATTGCAAGGTGCAATTCTGAAATTTTTTGCTTTTTCCTGCTCCTCTTAGCATGATAAAGAAGATTCAAAGAGAGTGAGATGCCAGCTCCTTTCATTCAGTCAGTAGCTTCAATCATTTCTGGACGTTTTTCAATGGCAAAAATCAATGAATATTGTAAATGCACAAACAGTAATTTCTCCGCATTGCAAGGTGCAATTCTGAAATTTTTTGCTTTTTCCTGCTCCTCTTAGCATGATAAAGAAGATTCAAAGAGAGTGAGATGCCAGCTCCTTTCATTCAGTCAGTAGCTTCAAACATTTCTGGTATATGAATAACATGATGTTTTTCAATGGCAAAAATCAATGAATATTGTAAATGCACAAACAGTAATTTCTCCGCATTGCAAGGTGCAATTCTGAAATTTTTTGCTTTTTCCTGCTCCTCTTAGCATGATAAAGAAGATTCAAAGAGAGTGAGATGCCAGCTCCTTTCATTCAGTCAGTAGCTTCAATCATTTCTGGACGTTTTTCAATGGCAAAAATCAATGAATATTGTAAATGCACAAACAGTAATTTCTCCGCATTGCAAGGTGCAATTCTGAAATTTTTTGCTTTTTCCTGCTCCTCTTAGCATGATAAAGAAGATTCAAAGAGAGTGAGATGCCAGCTCCTTTCATTCAGTCAGTAGCTTCAATCATTTCTGGACGTTTTTCAATGGCAAAAATCAATGAATATTGTAAATGCACAAACAGTAATTTCTCCGCATTGCAAGGTGCAATTCTGAAATTTTTTGCTTTTTCCTGCTCCTCTTAGCATGATAAAGAAGATTCAAAGAGAGTGAGATGCCAGCTTCTTTCATTCAGTCAGTAGCTTCAAACATTTCTGGGATATGAATAACATGATGTTTTTCAATGGCAAAAATTAATGAATATTGTAAATGCACAAACAGTAATTTCTCCGCATTGCAAGGTGCAATTCTGAAATTTTTTGCTTTTTCCTGCTCCTCTTAGCATGATAAAGAAGATTCAAAGAGAGTGAGATGCCAGCTCCTTTCATTCAGTCAGTAGCTTCAATCATTTCTGGACGTTTTTCAATGGCAAAAATCAATGAATATTGTAAATGCACAAACAGTAATTTCTCCGCATTGCAAGGTGCAATTCTGAAATTTTTTGCTTTTTCCTGCTCCTCTTAGCATGATAAAGAAGATTCAAAGAGAGTGAGATGCCAGCTCCTTTCATTCAGTCAGTAGCTTCAATCATTTCTGGACGTTTTTCAATGGCAAAAATCAATGAATATTGTAAATGCACAAACAGTAATTTCTCCGCATTGCAAGGTGCAATTCTGAAATTTTTTGCTTTTTCCTGCTCCTCTTAGCATGATAAAGAAGATTCAAAGAGAGTGAGATGCCAGCTCCTTTCATTCAGTCAGTAGCTTCAATCATTTCTGGTATATGAATAACATGATGTTTTTCAATGGCAAAAATCAATGAATATTGTAAATGCACAAACAGTAATTTCTCCGCATTGCAAGGTGCAATTCTGAAATTTTTTGCTTTTTCCTGCTCCTCTTAGCATGATAAAGAAGATTCAAAGAGAGTGAGATGCCAGCTCCTTTCATTCAGTCAGTAGCTTCAAACATTTCTGGTATATGAATAACATGATGTTTTTCAATGGCAAAAATCAATGAATATTGTAAATGCACAAACAGTAATTTCTCCGCATTGCAAGGTGCAATTCTGAAATTTTTTGCTTTTTCCTGCTCCTCTTAGCATGATAAAGAAGATTCAAAGAGAGTGAGATGCCAGCTCCTTTCATTCAGTCAGTAGCTTCAATCATTTCTGGACGTTTTTCAATGGCAAAAATCAATGAATATTGTAAATGCACAAACAGTAATTTCTCCGCATTGCAAGGTGCAATTCTGAAATTTTTTGCTTTTTCCTGCTCCTCTTAGCATGATAAAGAAGATTCAAAGAGAGTGAGATGCCAGCTCCTTTCATTCAGTCAGTAGCTTCAATCATTTCTGGACGTTTTTCAATGGCAAAAATCAATGAATATTGTAAATGCACAAACAGTAATTTCTCCGCATTGCAAGGTGCAATTCTGAAATTTTTTGCTTTTTCCTGCTCCTCTTAGCATGATAAAGAAGATTCAAAGAGAGTGAGATGCCAGCTTCTTTCATTCAGTCAGTAGCTTCAAACATTTCTGGGATATGAATAACATGATGTTTTTCAATGGCAAAAATTAATGAATATTGTAAATGCACAAACAGTAATTTCTCCGCATTGCAAGGTGCAATTCTGAAATTTTTTGCTTTTTCCTGCTCCTCTTAGCATGATAAAGAAGATTCAAAGAGAGTGAGATGCCAGCTCCTTTCATTCAGTCAGTAGCTTCAATCATTTCTGGACGTTTTTCAATGGCAAAAATCAATGAATATTGTAAATGCACAAACAGTAATTTCTCCGCATTGCAAGGTGCAATTCTGAAATTTTTTGCTTTTTCCTGCTCCTCTTAGCATGATAAAGAAGATTCAAAGAGAGTGAGATGCCAGCTCCTTTCATTCAGTCAGTAGCTTCAATCATTTCTGGACGTTTTTCAATGGCAAAAATCAATGAATATTGTAAATGCACAAACAGTAATTTCTCCGCATTGCAAGGTGCAATTCTGAAATTTTTTGCTTTTTCCTGCTCCTCTTAGCATGATAAAGAAGATTCAAAGAGAGTGAGATGCCAGCTCCTTTCATTCAGTCAGTAGCTTCAATCATTTCTGGTATATGAATAACATGATGTTTTTCAATGGCAAAAATCAATGAATATTGTAAATGCACAAACAGTAATTTCTCCGCATTGCAAGTTGCAATTCTGAAATTTTTTGCTTTTTCCTGCTCCTCTTAGCATGATAAAGAAGATTCAAAGAGAGTGAGATGCCAGCTCCTTTCATTCAGTCAGTAGCTTCAATCATTTCTGGACGTTTTTCAATGGCAAAAATCAATGAATATTGTAAATGCACAAACAGTAATTTCTCCGCATTGCAAGGTGCAATTCTGAAATTTTTTGCTTTTTCCTGCTCCTCTTAGCATGATAAAGAAGATTCAAAGAGAGTGAGATGCCAGCTCCTTTCATTCAGTCAGTAGCTTCAATCATTTCTGGACGTTTTTCAATGGCAAAAATCAATGAATATTGTAAATGCACAAACAGTAATTTCTCCGCATTGCAAGGTGCAATTCTGAAATTTTTTGCTTTTTCCTGCTCCTCTTAGCATGATAAAGAAGATTCAAAGAGAGTGAGATGCCAGCTCCTTTCATTCAGTCAGTAGCTTCAAACATTTCTGGTATATGAATAACATGATGTTTTTCAATGGCAAAAATCAATGAATATTGTAAAAGCACAAACAGTAATTTCTCCGCATTGCAAGGTGCAATTCTGAAATTTTTTGCTTTTTCCTGCTCCTCTTAGCATGATAAAGAAGATTCAAAGAGAGTGAGATGCCAGCTCCTTTCATTCAGTCAGTAGCTTCAATCATTTCTGGACGTTTTTCAATGGCAAAAATCAATGAATATTGTAAATGCACAAACAGTAATTTCTCCGCATTGCAAGGTGCAATTCTGAAATTTTTTGCTTTTTCCTGCTCCTCTTAGCATGATAAAGAAGATTCAAAGAGAGTGAGATGCCAGCTCCTTTCATTCAGTCAGTAGCTTCAATCATTTCTGGTATATGAATAACATGATGTTTTTCAATGGCAAAAATCAATGAATATTGTAAATGCACAAACAGTAATTTCTCCACATTGCAAGGTGCAATTCTGAAATTTTTTGATTTTTCCTGCTCCTCTTAGCATGATAAAGAAGATTCAAAGAGAGTGAGATGCCAGCTCCTTTCATTCAGTCAGTAGCTTCAATCATTTCTGGACGTTTTTCAATGGCAAAAATCAATGAATATTGTAAATGCACAAACAGTAATTTCTCCGCATTGCAAGGTGCAATTCTGAAATTTTTTGCTTTTTCCTGCTCCTCTTAGCATGATAAAGAAGATTCAAAGAGAGCGAGATGCCAGCTCCTTTCATTCAGTCAGTAGCTTCAATCATTTCTGGTATATGAATAACATGATGTTTTTCAATGGCAAAAATCAATGAATATTGTAAATGCACAAACAGTAATTTCTCCGCATTGCAAGGTGCAATTCTGAAATTTTTTGCTTTTTCCTGCTCCTCTTAGCATGATAAAGAAGATTCAAAGAGAGTGAGATGCCAGCTCCTTTCATTCAGTCAGTAGCTTCAATCATTTCTGGACGTTTTTCAATGGCAAAAATCAATGAATATTGTAAATGCACAAACAGTAATTTCTCCGCATTGCAAGGTGCAA
Organism: Phyllobates terribilis; assembly: GCF_046119375.1. Taxonomy (NCBI): domain Eukaryota; kingdom Metazoa; phylum Chordata; class Amphibia; order Anura; family Dendrobatidae; genus Phyllobates; species Phyllobates terribilis. The sequence goes on along the minus strand of NW_027364630.1, from coordinate 117,498 downwards.
TTCTGAAATTTTTTGCTTTTTCCTGCTCCTCTTAGCATGATAAAGAAGATTCAAAGAGAGTGAGATGCCAGCTCCTTTCATTCAGTCAGTAGCTTCAAACATTTCTGGTATATGAATAACATGATGTTTTTCAATGGCAAAAATCAATGAATATTGTAAATGCACAAGCAGTAATTTCTCCGCATTGCAAGGTGCAATTCTGAAATTTTTTGCTTTTTCCTGCTCCTCTTAGCATGATAAAGAAGATTCAAAGAGAGTGAGATGCCAGCTCCTTTCATTCAGTCAGTAGCTTCAATCATTTCTGGACGTTTTTCAATGGCAAAAATCAATGAATATTGTAAATGCACAAACAGTAATTTCTCCGCATTGCAAGGTGCAATTCTGAAATTTTTTGCTTTTTCCTGCTCCTCTTAGCATGATAAAGAAGATTCAAAGAGAGTGAGATGCCAGCTCCTTTCATTCAGTCAGTAGCTTCAATCATTTCTGGACGTTTTTCAATGGCAAAAATCAATGAATATTGTAAATGCACAAACAGTAATTTCTCCGCATTGCAAGGTGCAATTCTGAAATTTTTTGCTTTTTCCTGCTCCTCTTAGCATGATAAAGAAGATTCAAAGAGAGTGAGATGCCAGCTCCTTTCATTCAGTCAGTAGCTTCAATCATTTCTGGTATATGAATAACATGATGTTTTTCAATGGCAAAAATCAATGAATATTGTAAATGCACAAACAGTAATTTCTCCGCATTGCAAGGTGCAATTCTGAAATTTTTTGCTTTTTCCTGCTCCTCTTAGCATGATAAAGAAGATTCAAAGAGAGTGAGATGCCAGCTCCTTTCATTCAGTCAGCAGCTTCAATCATTTCTGGACATTTTTCAATGGCAAAAATCAATGAATATTGTAAATGCACAAACAGTAATTTCTCCGCATTGCAAGGTGCAATTCTGAAATTTTTTGCTTTTTCCTGCTCCTCTTAGCATGATAAAGAAGATTCAAAGAGAGTGAGATGCCAGCTCCTTTCATTCAGTCAGTAGCTTCAAACATTTCTGGTATATGAATAACATGATGTTTTTCAATGGCAAAAATCAAAGAATATTGTAAAAGCACAAACAGTAATTTCTCCGCATTGCAAGGTGCAATTCTGAAATTTTTTGCTTTTTCCTGCTCCTCTTAGCATGATAAAGAAGATTCAAAGAGAGTGAGATGCCAGCTCCTTTCATTCAGTCAGTAGCTTCAATCATTTCTGGACGTTTTTCAATGGCAAAAATCAATGAATATTGTAAATGCACAAACAGTAATTTCTCCGCATTGCAAGGTGCAATTCTGAAATTTTTTGCTTTTTCCTGCTCCTCTTAGCATGATAAAGAAGATTCAGAGAGTGAGATGCCAGCTCCTTTCATTCAGTCACTAGCTTCAATCATTTCTGGTATATGAATAACATGATGTTTTTCAATGGCAAAAATCAATGAATATTGTAAATGCACAAACAGTAATTTCTCCGCATTGCAAGTTGCAATTCTGAAATTTTTTGCTTTTTCCTGCTCCTCTTAGCATGATAAAGAAGATTCAAAGAGAGTGAGATGCCAGCTCCTTTCATTCAGTCAGTAGCTTCAATTATTTCTGGACGTTTTTCAATGGCAAAAATCAATGAATATTGTAAATGCACAAACAGTAATTTCTCTGCATTGCAAGGTGCAATTCTGAAATTTTTTGCTTTTTCCTGCTCCTCTTAGCATGATAAAGAAGATTCAAAGAGAGTGAGATGCCAGCTCCTTTCATTCAGTCAGTTGCTTCAATCATTTCTGGACGTTTTTCAATGGCAAAAATCAGTGAATATTGTAAATGCACAAACAGTAATTTCTCCGCATTGCAAGGTGCAATTCTGAAATTTTTTGCTTTTTCCTGCTCCTCTTAGCATGATAAAGAAGATTCAAAGAGAGTGAGATGCCAGCTCCTTTCATTCAGTCAGTAGCTTCAATCATTTCTGGACGTTTTTCAATGGCAAAAATCAATGAATATTGTAAATGCACAAACAGTAATTTCTCCGCATTGCAAGGTGCAATTCTGAAATTTTTTGCTTTTTCCTGCTCCTCTTTGCATGATAAAGAAGATTCAAAGAGAGTGAGATGCCAGCTCCTTTCATTCAGTCAGTAGCTTCAATCATTTCTGGTATATGAATAACATGATGTTTTTCAATGGCAAAAATCAATGAATATTGTAAATGCACAAACAGTAATTTCTCCGCATTGCAAGGTGCAATTCTGAAATTTTTGGCTTTTTCCTGCTCCTCTTAGCATGATAAAGAAGATTCAAAGAGAGTGAGATGCCAGCTCCTTTCATTCAGTCAGTAGCTTCAATCATTTCTGGATGTTTTTCAATGGCAAAAATCAATGAATATTGTAAATGCACAAACAGTAATTTCTCCGCATTGCAAGGTGCAATTCTGAAATTTCTTGCATTTTCCTGCTCCTCTTAGCATGATAAAGAAGATTCAAAGAGAGTGAGATGCCAGCTCCTTTCATTCAGTCAGTAGCTTCAATCATTTCTGGACGTTTTTCAATGGCAAAAATCAATGAATATTGTAAATGCACAAACAGTAATTTCTCCGCATTGCAAGGTGCAATTATGAAATTTTTTGCTTTTTCCTGCTCCTCTTAGCATGATAAAGAAGATTCAAAGAGAGTGAGATGCCAGCTCCTTTCATTCAGTCAGTAGCTTCAAACATTTCTGGTATATGAATAACATGATGTTTTTCAATGGCAAAAATCAATGAATATTGTAAATGCACAAACAGTAATTTCTCCGCATTGCAAGGTGCAATTCTGAAATTTTTTGCTTTTTCCTGCTCCTCTTAGCATGATAAAGAAGATTCAAAGAGAGTGAGATGCCAGCTCCTTTCATTCAGTCAGTAGCTTCAATCATTTCTGGTATATGAATAACATGATGTTTTTCAATGGCAAAAATCAATGAATATTGTAAATGCACAAACAGTAATTTCTCCGCATTGCAAGTTGCAATTCTGAAATTTTTTGCTTTTTCCTGCTCCTCTTAGCATGATAAAGAAGATTCAAAGAGAGTGAGATGCCAGCTCCTTTCATTCAGTCAGTAGCTTCAATCATTTCTGGACGTTTTTCAATGGCAAAAATCAATGAATATTGTAAATGCACAAACAGTAATTTCTCCGCATTGCAAGGTGCAATTCTGAAATTTTTTGCTTTTTCCTGCTCCTCTTAGCATGATAAAGAAGATTCAAAGAGAGTGAGATGCCAGCTCCTTTCATTCAGTCAGTAGCTTCAATCATTTCTGGACGTTTTTCAATGGCAAAAATCAATGAATATTGTAAATGCACAAACAGTAATTTCTCCGCATTGCAAGGTGCAATTCTGAAATTTTTTGCTTTTTCCTGCTCCTCTTAGCATGATAAAGAAGATTCAAAGAGAGTGAGATGCCAGCTCCTTTCATTCAGTCAGTAGCTTCAAACATTTCTGGTATATGAATAACATGATGTTTTTCAATGGCAAAAATCAATGAATATTGTAAAAGCACAAACAGTAATTTCTCCGCATTGCAAGGTGCAATTCTGAAATTTTTTGCTTTTTCCTGCTCCTCTTAGCATGATAAAGAAGATTCAAAGAGAGTGAGATGCCAGCTCCTTTCATTCAGTCAGTAGCTTCAATCATTTCTGGACGTTTTTCAATGGCAAAAATCAATGAATATTGTAAATGCACAAACAGTAATTTCTCCGCATTGCAAGGTGCAATTCTGAAATTTTTTGCTTTTTCCTGCTCCTCTTAGCATGATAAAGAAGATTCAAAGAGAGTGAGATGCCAGCTCCTTTCATTCAGTCAGTAGCTTCAATCATTTCTGGTATATGAATAACATGATGTTTTTCAATGGCAAAAATCAATGAATATTGTAAATGCACAAACAGTAATTTCTCCACATTGCAAGGTGCAATTCTGAAATTTTTTGCTTTTTCCTGCTCCTCTTAGCATGATAAAGAAGATTCAAAGAGAGTGAGATGCCAGCTCCTTTCATTCAGTCAGTAGCTTCAATCATTTCTGGACGTTTTTCAATGGCAAAAATCAATGAATATTGTAAATGCACAAACAGTAATTTCTCCGCATTGCAAGGTGCAATTCTGAAATTTTTTGCTTTTTCCTGCTCCTCTTAGCATGATAAAGAAGATTCAAAGAGAGCGAGATGCCAGCTCCTTTCATTCAGTCAGTAGCTTCAATCATTTCTGGTATATGAATAACATGATGTTTTTCAATGGCAAAAATCAATGAATATTGTAAATGCACAAACAGTAATTTCTCCGCATTGCAAGGTGCAATTCTGAAATTTTTTGCTTTTTCCTGCTCCTCTTAGCATGATAAAGAAGATTCAAAGAGAGTGAGATGCCAGCTCCTTTCATTCAGTCAGTAGCTTCAATCATTTCTGGACGTTTTTCAATGGCAAAAATCAATGAATATTGTAAATGCACAAACAGTAATTTCTCCGCATTGCAAGGTGCAATTCTGAAATTTTTTGCTTTTTCCTGCTCCTCTTAGCATGATAAAGAAGATTCAAAGAGAGTGAGATGCCAGCTCCTTTCATTCAGTCAGTAGCTTCAAACATTTCTAGTATATGAATAACATGATGTTTTTCAATGGCAAAAATCAATGAATATTGTAAATGCACAAACAGTAATTTCTCCGCATTGCAAGGTGCAATTCTGAAATTTTTTGCTTTTTCCTGCTCCTCTTAGCATGATAAAGAAGATTCAAAGAGAGTGAGATGCCAGCTCCTTTCATTCAGTCAGTAGCTTCAATCATTTCTGGACGTTTTTCAATGGCAAAAATCAATGAATATTGTAAATGCACAAACAGTAATTTCTCCGCATTGCAAGGTGCAATTCTGAAATTTTTTGCTTTTTCCTGCTCCTCTTAGCATGATAAAGAAGATTCAAAGAGAGTGAGATGCCAGCTCCTTTCATTCAGTCAGTAGCTTCAATCATTTCTGGACGTTTTTCAATGGCAAAAATCAATGAATATTGTAAATGCACAAACAGTAATTTCTCCGCATTGCAAGGTGCAATTCTGAAATTTTTTGCTTTTTTCTGCTCCTCTTAGCATGATAAAGAAGATTCAAAGAGAGTGAGATGCCAGCTCCTTTCATTCAGTCAGTAGCTTCAATCATTTCTGGTATATGAATAACATGATGTTTTTCAATGGCAAAAATCAATGAATATTGTAAATGCACAAACAGTAATTTCTCCGCATTGCAAGGTGCAATTCTGAAATTTTTTGCTTTTTCCTGCTCCTCTTAGCATGATAAAGAAGATTCAAAGAGAGTGAGATGCCAGCTCCTTTCATTCAGTCAGCAGCTTCAATCATTTCTGGACATTTTTCAATGGCAAAAATCAATGAATATTGTAAATGCACAAACAGTAATTTCTCCGCATTGCAAGGTGCAATTCTGAAATTTTTTGCTTTTTCCTGCTCCTCTTAGCATGATAAAGAAGATTCAAAGAGAGTGAGATGCCAGCTCCTTTCATTCAGTCAGTAGCTTCAAACATTTCTGGTATATGAATAACATGATGTTTTTCAATGGCAAAAATCAATGAATATTGTAAAAGCACAAACAGTAATTTCTCCGCATTGCAAGGTGCAATTCTGAAATTTTTTGCTTTTTCCTGCTCCTCTTAGCATGATAAAGAAGATTCAAAGAGAATGAGATGCCAGCTCCTTTCATTCAGTCAGTAGCTTCAATCATTTCTGGACGTTTTTCAATGGCAAAAATCAATGAATATTGTAAATGCACAAACAGTAATTTCTCCGCATTGCAAGGTGCAATTCTGAAATTTTTTGCTTTTTCCTGCTCCTCTTAGCATGATAAAGAAGATTCAAAGAGAGTGAGATGCCAGCTCCTTTCATTCAGTCAGTAGCTTCAATCATTTCTGGTATATGAATAACATGATGTTTTTCAATGGCAAAAATCAATGAATATTGTAAATGCACAAACAGTAATTTCTCCGCATTGCAAGTTGCAATTCTGAAATTTTTTGCTTTTTCCTGCTCCTCTTAGCATGATAAAGAAGATTCAAAGAGAGTGAGATGCCAGCTCCTTTCATTCAGTCAGTAGCTTCAAACATTTCTGGTATATGAATAACATGATGTTTTTCAATGGCAAAAATCAATGAATATTGTAAAAGCACAAACAGTAATTTCTCCGCATTGCAAGGTGCAATTCTGAAATTTTTTGCTTTTTCCTGCTCCTCTTAGCATGATAAAGAAGATTCAAAGAGAGTGAGATGCCAGCTCCTTTCATTCAGTCAGTAGCTTCAATCATTTCTGGACGTTTTTCAATGGCAAAAATCAATGAATATTGTAAATGCACAAACAGTAATTTCTCCGCATTGCAAGGTGCAATTCTGAAATTTTTTGCTTTTTCCTGCTCCTCTTAGCATGATAAAGAAGATTCAAAGAGAGTGAGATGCCAGCTCCTTTCATTCAGTCAGTAGCTTCAATCATTTCTGGTATATGAATAACATGATGTTTTTCAATGGCAAAAATCAATGAATATTGTAAATGCACAAACAGTAATTTCTCCACATTGCAAGGTGCAATTCTGAAATTTTTTGCTTTTTCCTGCTCCTCTTAGCATGATAAAGAAGATTCAAAGAGAGTGAGATGCCAGCTCCTTTCATTCAGTCAGTAGCTTCAATCATTTCTGGACGTTTTTCAATGGCAAAAATCAATGAATATTGTAAATGCACAAACAGTAATTTCTCCGCATTGCAAGGTGCAATTCTGAAATTTTTTGCTTTTTCCTGCTCCTCTTAGCATGATAAAGAAGATTCAAAGAGAGCGAGATGCCAGCTCCTTTCATTCAGTCAGTAGCTTCAATCATTTCTGGTATATGAATAACATGATGTTTTTCAGTGGCAAAAATCAATGAATATTGTAAATGCACAAACAGTAATTTCTCCGCATTGCAAGGTGCAATTCTGAAATTTTTTGCTTTTTCCTGCTCCTCTTAGCATGATAAAGAAGATTCAAAGAGAGTGAGATGCCAGCTCCTTTCATTCAGTCAGTAGCTTCAATCATTTCTGGACGTTTTTCAATGGCAAAAATCAATGAATATTGTAAATGCACAAACAGTAATTTCTCCGCATTGCAAGGTGCAATTCTGAAATTTTTTGCTTTTTCCTGCTCCTCTTAGCATGATAAAGAAGATTCAAAGAGAGTGAGATGCCAGCTCCTTTCATTCAGTCAGTAGCTTCAAACATTTCTAGTATATGAATAACATGATGTTTTTCAATGGCAAAAATCAATGAATATTGTAAATGCACAAACAGTAATTTCTCCGCATTGCAAGGTGCAATTCTGAAATTTTTTGCTTTTTCCTGCTCCTCTTAGCATGATAAAGAAGATTCAAAGAGAGTGAGATGCCAGCTCCTTTCATTCAGTCAGTAGCTTCAATCATTTCTGGACGTTTTTCAATGGCAAAAATCAATGAATATTGTAAATGCACAAACAGTAATTTCTCCGCATTGCAAGGTGCAATTCTGAAATTTTTTGCTTTTTCCTGCTCCTCTTAGCATGATAAAGAAGATTCAAAGAGAGTGAGATGCCAGCTCCTTTCATTCAGTCAGTAGCTTCAATCATTTCTGGACGTTTTTCAATGGCAAAAATCAATGAATATTGTAAATGCACAAACAGTAATTTCTCCGCATTGCAAGGTGCAATTCTGAAATTTTTTGCTTTTTTCTGCTCCTCTTAGCATGATAAAGAAGATTCAAAGAGAGTGAGATGCCAGCTCCTTTCATTCAGTCAGTAGCTTCAATCATTTCTGGTATATGAATAACATGATGTTTTTCAATGGCAAAAATCAATGAATATTGTAAATGCACAAACAGTAATTTCTCCGCATTGCAAGGTGCAATTCTGAAATTTTTTGCTTTTTCCTGCTCCTCTTAGCATGATAAAGAAGATTCAAAGAGAGTGAGATGCCAGCTCCTTTCATTCAGTCAGCAGCTTCAATCATTTCTGGACATTTTTCAATGGCAAAAATCAATGAATATTGTAAATGCACAAACAGTAATTTCTCCGCATTGCAAGGTGCAATTCTGAAATTTTTTGCTTTTTCCTGCTCCTCTTAGCATGATAAAGAAGATTCAAAGAGAGTGAGATGCCAGCTCCTTTCATTCAGTCAGTAGCTTCAAACATTTCTGGTATATGAATAACATGATGTTTTTCAATGGCAAAAATCAATGAATATTGTAAAAGCACAAACAGTAATTTCTCCGCATTGCAAGGTGCAATTCTGAAATTTTTTGCTTTTTCCTGCTCCTCTTAGCATGATAAAGAAGATTCAAAGAGAGTGAGATGCCAGCTCCTTTCATTCAGTCAGTAGCTTCAATCATTTCTGGACGTTTTTCAATGGCAAAAATCAATGAATATTGTAAATGCACAAACAGTAATTTCTCCGCATTGCAAGGTGCAATTCTGAAATTTTTTGCTTTTTCCTGCTCCTCTTAGCATGATAAAGAAGATTCAAAGAGAGTGAGATGCCAGCTCCTTTCATTCAGTCAGTAGCTTCAATCATTTCTGGTATATGAATAACATCATGTTTTTCAATGGCAAAAATCAATGAATATTGTAAATGCACAAACAGTACTTTCTCCGCATTGCAAGTTGCAATTCTGAAATTTTTTGCTTTTTCCTGCTCCTCTTAGCATGATAAAGAAGATTCAAAGAGAGTGAGATGCCAGCTCCTTTCATTCAGTCAGTAGCTTCAATTATTTCTGGACGTTTTTCAATGGCAAAAATCAATGAATATTGTAAATGCACAAACAGTAATTTCTCCGCATTGCAAGGTGCAATTCTGAAATTTTTTGCTTTTTCCTGCTCCTCTTAGCATGATAAAGAAGATTCAAAGAGAGTGAGATGCCAACTCCTTTCATTCAGTCAGTTGCTTCAATCATTTCTGGACGTTTTTCAATGGCAAAAATCAGTGAATATTGTAAATGCACAAACAGTAATTTCTCCGCATTGCAAGGTGCAATTCTGAAATTTTTTGCTTTTTCCTGCTCCTCTTAGCATGATAAAGAAGATTCAAAGAGAGTGAGATGCCAGCTCCTTTCATTCAGTCAGTAGCTTCAATCATTTCTGGACGTTTTTCAATGGCAAAAATCAATGAATATTGTAAATGCACAAACAGTAATTTCTCCGCATTGCAAAGTGCAATTCTGAAATTTTTTGCTTTTTCCTGCTCCTCTTTGCATGATAAAGAAGATTCAAAGAGAGTGAGATGCCAGCTCCTTTCATTCAGTCAGTAGCTTCAATCATTTCTGGTATATGAATAACATGATGTTTTTCAATGGCAAAAATCAATGAATATTGTAAATGCACAAACAGTAATTTCTCCGCATTGCAAGGTGCAATTCTGAAATTTTTGGCTTTTTCCTGCTCCTCTTAGCATGATAAAGAAGATTCAAAGAGAGTGAGATGCCAGCTCCTTTCATTCAGTCAGTAGCTTCAATCATTTCTGGATGTTTTTCAATGGCAAAAATCAATGAATATTGTAAATGCACAAACAGTAATTTCTCCGCATTGCAAGGTGCAATTCTGAAATTTCTTGCATTTTCCTGCTCCTCTTAGCATGATAAAGAAGATTCAAAGAGAGTGAGATGCCAGCTCCTTTCATTCAGTCAGTAGCTTCAATCATTTCTGGACGTTTTTCAATGGCAAAAATCAATGAATATTGTAAATGCACAAACAGTAATTTCTCCGCATTGCAAGGTGCAATTCTGAAATTTTTTGCTTTTTCCTGCTCCTCTTAGCATGATAAAGAAGATTCAAAGAGAGTGAGATGCCAGCTCCTTTCATTCAGTCAGTAGCTTCAAACATTTCTGGTATATGAATAACATGATGTTTTTCAATGGCAAAAATCAATGAATATTGTAAATGCACAAACAGTAATTTCTCCGCATTGCAAGGTGCAATTCTGAAATTTTTTGCTTTTTCCTGCTCCTCTTAGCATGATAAAGAAGATTCAAAGAGAGTGAGATGCCAGCTCCTTTCATTCAGTCAGTAGCTTCAATCATTTCTGGACGTTTTTCAATGGCAAAAATCAATGAATATTGTAAATGCACAAACAGTAATTTCTCCGCATTGCAAGGTGCAATTCTGAAATTTTTTGCTTTTTTCCTGCTCCTCTTAGCATGATAAAGAAGATTCAAAGAGAGTGAGATGCCAGCTTCTTTCATTCAGTCAGTAGCTTCAAACATTTCTGGGATATGAATAACATGATGTTTTTCAATGGCAAAAATTAATGAATATTGTAAATGCACAAACAGTAATTTCTCCGCATTGCAAGGTGCAATTCTGAAATTTTTTGCTTTTTCCTGCTCCTCTTAGCATGATAAAGAAGATTCAAAGAGAGTGAGATGCCAGCTCCTTTCATTCAGTCAGTAGCTTCAATCATTTCTGGACGTTTTTCAATGGCAAAAATCAATGAATATTGTAAATGCACAAACAGTAATTTCTCCGCATTGCAAGGTGCAATTCTGAAATTTTTTGCTTTTTCCTGCTCCTCTTAGCATGATAAAGAAGATTCAAAGAGAGTGAGATGCCAGCTCCTTTCATTCAGTCAGTAGCTTCAATCATTTCTGGTATATGAATAACATGATGTTTTTCAATGGCAAAAATCAATGAATATTGTAAATGCACAAACAGTAATTTCTCCGCATTGCAAGTTGCAATTCTGAAATTTTTTGCTTTTTCCTGCTCCTCTTAGCATGATAAAGAAGATTCAAAGAGAGTGAGATTCCAGCTCCTTTCATTCAGTCAGTAGCTTCAATCATTTCTGGACGTTTTTCAATGGCAAAAATCAATGAATATTGTAAATGCACAAACAGTAATTTCTCCGCATTGCAAGGTGCAATTCTGAAATTTTTTGCTTTTTCCTGCTCCTCTTAGCATGATAAAGAAGATTCAAAGAGAGTGAGATGCCAGCTCCTTTCATTCAGTCAGTAGCTTCAATCATTTCTGGACGTTTTTCAATGACAAAAATCAATGAATATTGTAAATGCACAAACAGTAATTTCTCCGCATTGCAAGATGCAATTCTGAAATTTTTTGCTTTTTCCTGCTCCTCTTAGCATGATAAAAAAGATTCAAAGAGAGTGAGATGCCAGCTCCTTTCATTCAGTCAGTAGCTTCAATCATTTCTGGACGTTTTTCAATGGCAAAAATCAATGAATATTGTAAATGCACAAACAGTAATTTCTCCGCATTGCAAGGTGCAATTCTGAAATTTTTTGCTTTTTCCTGCTCCTCTTAGCATGATAAAGAAGATTCAAAGAGAGTGAGATGCCAGCTCCTTTCATTCAGTCAGTAGCTTCAATCATTTCTGGACGTTTTTCAATGGCAAAAATCAATGAATATTGTAAATGCACAAACAGTAATTTCTCCGCATTGCAAGGTGCAATTTTGAAATTTTTTGCTTTTTCCTGCTCCTCTTAGCATGATAAAGAAGATTCAAAGAGAGTGAGATGCCAGCTCCTTTCATTCAGTCAGTAGCTTCAGTCATTTCTGGACGTTTTTCAATGGCAAAAATCAATGAATATTGTAAATGCACAAACAGTAATTTCTCCGCATTGCAAGGTGCAATTCTGAAATTTTTTGCTTTTTCCTGCTCCTCTTAGCATGATAAAAAAGATTCAAAGAGAGTGAGATGCCAGCTCCTTTCATTCAGTCAGTAGCTTCAAACATTTCTGGTATAAACATTTCTGGACGTTTTTCAATGGCAAAAATCAATGAATATTGTAAATGCACAAACAGTAATATCTCCACATTGCAAGGTGCAATTCTGAAATTTTTTGCTTTTTCCTGCTAATCCTAGCATGATAAAGAAGATTCAAATAGAGTGAGATGCCAGCTCCTTTCATTCAGTCAGTAGCTTCAAACATTTCTGGACGTTTTTCAATGGCAAAATTCAATGAATATTGTAAATGCACAAACAGTAATATCTCCACATTGCCAGGTGCAATTCTGAAATTTTTTGCTTTTTCCTGCTAATCCTAGCATGATAAAGAAGATTCAAAGAGAGTGAGATGCCAGCTCCTTTCATTCAGTCAGTAGCTTCAATCATTTCTGGACGTTTTTCAATGGCAAAAATCAATGAATATTGTAAATGCACAAACAGTAATTTCTCCGCATTGCAAGGTGCAATTCTGAAATTTTTTGCTTTTTCCTGCTCCTCTTAGCATGATAAAGAAGATTCAAAGAGAGTGAGATGCCAGCTCCTTTCATTCAGTCAGTAGCTTCAATCATTTCTGGACGTTTTTCAATGGCAAAAATCAATGAATATTGTAAATGCACAAACAGTAATTTCTCCGCATTGCAAGGTGCAATTCTGAAATTTTTTGCTTTTTCCTGCTCCTCTTAGCATGATAAAGAAGATTCAAAGAGAGTGAGATGCCAGCTCCTTTCATTCAGTCAGTAGCTTCAATCATTTCTGGTATATGAATAACATGATGTTTTTCAATGGCAAAAATCAATGAATATTGTAAATGCACAAACAGTAATTTCTCCGCATTGCAAGGTGCAATTCTGAAATTTTTTGCTTTTTCCTGCTCCTCTTAGCATGATAAAGAAGATTCAAAGAGAGTGAGATGCCAGCTCCTTTCATTCAGTCAGTAGCTTCAATCATTTCTGGACGTTTTTCAATGGCAAAATTCAATGAATATTGTAAATGCACAAACAGTAATTTCTCCGCATTGCAAGATGCAATTCTGAAATTTTTTGCTTTTTCCTGCTCCTCTTAGCATGATAAAGAAGATTCAAAGAGAGTGAGATGCCAGCTCCTTTCATTCAGTCAGTAGCTTCAGTCATTTCTGGACGTTTTTCAATGCAAAAATCAATGAATATTGTAAATGCACAAACAGTAATTTCTCCGCATTGCAAGGTGCAATTCTGAAATTTTTTGCTTTTTCCTGCTCCTCTTAGCATGATAAAGAAGATTCAAAGAGAGTGAGATGCCAGCTCCTTTCATTCAGTCAGTAGCTTCAATCATTTCTGGTATATGAATAACATGATGTTTTTCAATGGCAAAAATCAATGAATATTGTAAATGCACAAACAGTAATTTCTCCGCATTGCAAGGTGCAATTCTGAAATTTTTTGCTTTTTCCTGCTCCTCTTAGCATGATAAAGAAGATTCAAAGAGAGTGAGATGCCAGCTCCTTTCATTCAGTCAGTAGCTTCAATCATTTCTGGATGTTTTTCAATGGCAAAAATCAATGAATATTATAAATGCACAAACAGTAATTTCTCCGCATTGCAAGGTGCAATTCTGAAATTTCTTGCATTTTCCTGCTCCTCTTAGCATGATAAAGAAGATTCAAAGAGAGTGAGATGCCAGCTCCTTTCATTCAGTCAGTAGCTTCAATCATTTCTGGACGTTTTTCAATGGCAAAAATCAATGAATATTGTAAATGCACAAACAGTAATTTCTCCGCATTGCAAGGTGCAATTCAGAAATTTTTTGCTTTTTCCTGCTCCTCTTAGCATGATAAAGAAGATTCAAAGAGAGTGAGATGCCAGCTCCTTTCATTCAGTCAGTAGCTTCAAACATTTCTGGTATATGAATAACATGATGTTTTTCAATGGCAAAAATCAATGAATATTGTAAATGCACAAACAGTAATTTCTCCGCATTGCAAGGTGCAATTCTGAAATTTTTTGCTTTTTCCTGCTCCTCTTAGCATGATAAAGAAGATTCAAAGAGAGTGAGATGCCAGCTCCTTTCATTCAGTCAGTAGCTTCAATCATTTCTGGACATTTTTCAATGGCAAAAATCAATGAATATTGTAAATGCACAAACAGTAATTTCTCCGCATTGCAAGGTGCAATTCTGAAATTTTTTGCTTTTTCCTGCTCCTATTAGCATGATAAAGAAGATTCAAAGAGAGTGAGATGCCAGCTTCTTTCATTGTCAGTAGCTTCAAACATTTCTGGGATATGAATAACATGATGTTTTTCAATGGCAAAAATTAATGAATATTGTAAATGCACAAACAGTAATTTCTCCGCATTGCAAGGTGCAATTCTGAAATTTTTTGCTTTTTCCTGCTCCTCTTAGCATGATAAAGAAGATTCAAAGAGAGTGAGATGCCAGCTCCTTTCATTCAGTCAGTAGCTTCAATCATTTCTGGACGTTTTTCAATGGCAAAAATCAATGAATATTGTAAATGCACAAACAGTAATTTCTCCGCATTGCAAGGTGCAATTCTGAAATTTTTTGCTTTTTCCTGCTCCTCTTAGCATGATAAAGAAGATTCAAAGAGAGTGAGATGCCAGCTCCTTTCATTCAGTCAGTAGCTTCAATCATTTCTGGACGTTTTTCAATGGCAAAAATCAATGAATATTGTAAATGCACAAACAGTAATTTCTCCGCATTGCAAGGTGCAATTCTGAAATTTTTTGCTTTTTCCTGCTCCTCTTAGCATGATAAAGAAGATTCAAAGAGAGTGAGATGCCAGCTCCTTTCATTCAGTCAGTAGCTTCAATCATTTCTGGTATATGAATAACATGATGTTTTTCAATGGCAAAAATCAATGAATATTGTAAATGCACAAACAGTAATTTCTCCGCATTGCAAGTTGCAATTCTGAAATTTTTTGCTTTTTCCTGCTCCTCTTAGCATGATAAAGAAGATTCAAAGAGAGTGAGATTCCGGCTCCTTTCATTCAGTCAGTAGCTTCAATCATTTCTGGACGTTTTTCAATGGCAAAAATCAATGAATATTGTAAATGCACAAACAGTAATTTCTCCGCATTGCAAGGTGCAATTCTGAAATTTTTTGCTTTTTCCTGCTCCTCTTAGCATGATAAAGAAGATTCAAAGAGAGTGAGATGCCAGCTCCTTTCATTCAGTCAGTAGCTTCAATCATTTCTGGTATATGAATAACATGATGTTTTTCAATGGCAAAAATCAATGAATATTGTAAATGCACAAACAGTAATTTCTCCGCATTGCAAGGTGCAATTCTGAAATTTTTTGCTTTTTCCTGCTCCTCTTAGCATGATAAAGAAGATTCAAAGAGAGTGAGATGCCAGCTCCTTTCATTCATTCAGTAGCTTCAATCATTTCTGGACGTTTTTCAATGGCAAAAATCAATGAATATTGTAAATGCACAAACAGTAATTTCTCCGCATTGCAAGGTGCAATTCTGAAATTTTTTGCTTTTTCCTGCTCCTCTTAGCATGATAAAGAAGATTCAAAGAGAGTGAGATGCCAGCTCCTTTCATTCAGTCAGTAGCTTCAGTCATTTCTGGAAGTTTTTCAATGGCAAAAATCAATGAATATTGTAAATGCACAAACAGTAATTTCTCCGCATTGCAAGGTGCAATTTTGAAATTTTTTGCTTTTTCCTGCTCCTCTTAGCATGATAAAGAAGATTCAAAGAGAGTGAGATGCCAGCTCCTTTCATTCAGTCAGTAGCTTCAGTCATTTCTGGACGTTTTTCAATGGCAAAAATCAATGAATATTGTAAATGCACAAACAGTAATTTCTCCGCATTGCAAGGTGCAATTCTGAAATTTTTTGCTTTTTCCTGCTCCTCTTAGCATGATAAAGAAGATTCAAAGAGAGTGAGATGCCAGCTCCTTTCATTCAGTCAGTAGCTTCAAACATTTCTGGTATAAACATTTCTGGACGTTTTTCAATGGCAAAAATCAATGAATATTGTAAATGCACAAACAGTAATATCTCCACATTGCAAGGTGCAATTCTGAAATTTTTTGCTTTTTCCTGCTAATCCTAGCATGATAAAGAAGATTCAAATAGAGTGAGATGCCAGCTCCTTTCATTCAGTCAGTAGCTTCAAACATTTCTGGACGTTTTTCAATGGCAAAATTCAATGAATATTGTAAATGCACAAACAGTAATATCTCCACATTGCCAGGTGCAATTCTGAAATTTTTTGCTTTTTCCTGCTAATCCTAGCATGATAAAGAAGATTCAAAGAGAGTGAGATGCCAGCTCCTTTCATTCAGTCAGTAGCTTCAATCATTTCTGGACGTTTTTCAATGGCAAAAATCAATGAATATTGTAAATGCACAAACAGTAATTTCTCCGCATTGCAAGGTGCAATTCTGAAATTTTTTGCTTTTTCCTGCTCCTCTTAGCATGATAAAGAAGATTCAAAGAGAGTGAGATGCCAGCTCCTTTCATTCAGTCAGTAGCTTCAATCATTTCTGGACGTTTTTCAATGGCAAAAATCAATGAATATTGTAAATGCACAAACAGTAATTTCTCCGCATTGCAAGGTGCAATTCTGAAATTTTTTGCTTTTTCCTGCTCCTCTTAGCATGATAAAGAAGATTCAAAGAGAGTGAGATGCCAGCTCCTTTCATTCAGTCAGTAGCTTCAATCATTTCTGGTATATGAATAACATGATGTTTTTCAATGGCAAAAATCAATGAATATTGTAAATGCACAAACAGTAATTTCTCCGCATTGCAAGGTGCAATTCTGAAATTTTTTGCTTTTTCCTGCTCCTCTTAGCATGATAAAGAAGATTCAAAGAGAGTGAGATGCCAGCTCCTTTCATTCAGTCAGTAGCTTCAATCATTTCTGGACGTTTTTCAATGGCAAAATTCAATGAATATTGTAAATGCACAAACAGTAATTTCTCCGCATTGCAAGATGCAATTCTGAAATTTTTTGCTTTTTCCTGCTCCTCTTAGCATGATAAAGAAGATTCAAAGAGAGTGAGATGCCAGCTCCTTTCATTCAGTCAGTAGCTTCAGTCATTTCTGGACGTTTTTCAATGCAAAAATCAATGAATATTGTAAATGCACAAACAGTAATTTCTCCGCATTGCAAGGTGCAATTCTGAAATTTTTTGCTTTTTCCTGCTCCTCTTAGCATGATAAAGAAGATTCAAAGAGAGTGAGATGCCAGCTCCTTTCATTCAGTCAGTAGCTTCAATCATTTCTGGTATATGAATAACATGATGTTTTTCAATGGCAAAAATCAATGAATATTGTAAATGCACAAACAGTAATTTCTCCGCATTGCAAGGTGCAATTCTGAAATTTTTTGCTTTTTCCTGCTCCTCTTAGCATGATAAAGAAGATTCAAAGAGAGTGAGATGCCAGCTCCTTTCATTCAGTCAGTAGCTTCAATCATTTCTGGATGTTTTTCAATGGCAAAAATCAATGAATATTATAAATGCACAAACAGTAATTTCTCCGCATTGCAAGGTGCAATTCTGAAATTTCTTGCATTTTCCTGCTCCTCTTAGCATGATAAAGAAGATTCAAAGAGAGTGAGATGCCAGCTCCTTTCATTCAGTCAGTAGCTTCAATCATTTCTGGACGTTTTTCAATGGCAAAAATCAATGAATATTGTAAATGCACAAACAGTAATTTCTCCGCATTGCAAGGTGCAATTCAGAAATTTTTTGCTTTTTCCTGCTCCTCTTAGCATGATAAAGAAGATTCAAAGAGAGTGAGATGCCAGCTCCTTTCATTCAGTCAGTAGCTTCAAACATTTCTGGTATATGAATAACATGATGTTTTTCAATGGCAAAAATCAATGAATATTGTAAATGCACAAACAGTAATTTCTCCGCATTGCAAGGTGCAATTCTGAAATTTTTTGCTTTTTCCTGCTCCTCTTAGCATGATAAAGAAGATTCAAAGAGAGTGAGATGCCAGCTCCTTTCATTCAGTCAGTAGCTTCAATCATTTCTGGACATTTTTCAATGGCAAAAATCAATGAATATTGTAAATGCACAAACAGTAATTTCTCCGCATTGCAAGGTGCAATTCTGAAATTTTTTGCTTTTTCCTGCTCCTATTAGCATGATAAAGAAGATTCAAAGAGAGTGAGATGCCAGCTTCTTTCATTGTCAGTAGCTTCAAACATTTCTGGGATATGAATAACATGATGTTTTTCAATGGCAAAAATTAATGAATATTGTAAATGCACAAACAGTAATTTCTCCGCATTGCAAGGTGCAATTCTGAAATTTTTTGCTTTTTCCTGCTCCTCTTAGCATGATAAAGAAGATTCAAAGAGAGTGAGATGCCAGCTCCTTTCATTCAGTCAGTAGCTTCAATCATTTCTGGACGTTTTTCAATGGCAAAAATCAATGAATATTGTAAATGCACAAACAGTAATTTCTCCGCATTGCAAGGTGCAATTCTGAAATTTTTTGCTTTTTCCTGCTCCTCTTAGCATGATAAAGAAGATTCAAAGAGAGTGAGATGCCAGCTCCTTTCATTCAGTCAGTAGCTTCAATCATTTCTGGACGTTTTTCAATGGCAAAAATCAATGAATATTGTAAATGCACAAACAGTAATTTCTCCGCATTGCAAGGTGCAATTCTGAAATTTTTTGCTTTTTCCTGCTCCTCTTAGCATGATAAAGAAGATTCAAAGAGAGTGAGATGCCAGCTCCTTTCATTCAGTCAGTAGCTTCAATCATTTCTGGTATATGAATAACATGATGTTTTTCAATGGCAAAAATCAATGAATATTGTAAATGCACAAACAGTAATTTCTCCGCATTGCAAGTTGCAATTCTGAAATTTTTTGCTTTTTCCTGCTCCTCTTAGCATGATAAAGAAGATTCAAAGAGAGTGAGATTCCGGCTCCTTTCATTCAGTCAGTAGCTTCAATCATTTCTGGACGTTTTTCAATGGCAAAAATCAATGAATATTGTAAATGCACAAACAGTAATTTCTCCGCATTGCAAGGTGCAATTCTGAAATTTTTTGCTTTTTCCTGCTCCTCTTAGCATGATAAAGAAGATTCAAAGAGAGTGAGATGCCAGCTCCTTTCATTCAGTCAGTAGCTTCAATCATTTCTGGTATATGAATAACATGATGTTTTTCAATGGCAAAAATCAATGAATATTGTAAATGCACAAACAGTAATTTCTCCGCATTGCAAGGTGCAATTCTGAAATTTTTTGCTTTTTCCTGCTCCTCTTAGCATGATAAAGAAGATTCAAAGAGAGTGAGATGCCAGCTCCTTTCATTCATTCAGTAGCTTCAATCATTTCTGGACGTTTTTCAATGGCAAAAATCAATGAATATTGTAAATGCACAAACAGTAATTTCTCCGCATTGCAAGGTGCAATTCTGAAATTTTTTGCTTTTTCCTGCTCCTCTTAGCATGATAAAGAAGATTCAAAGAGAGTGAGATGCCAGCTCCTTTCATTCAGTCAGTAGCTTCAGTCATTTCTGGAAGTTTTTCAATGGCAAAAATCAATGAATATTGTAAATGCACAAACAGTAATTTCTCCGCATTGCAAGGTGCAATTCTGAAATTTTTTGCTTTTTCCTGCTCCTCTTACCATGATAAAGAAGATTCAAAGAGAGTGAGATGCCAGCTCCTTTCATTCAGTCAGTAGCTTCAAACATTTCTGGTATAAACATTTCTGGACGTTTTTCAATGGCAAAAATCAATGAATATTGTAAATGCACAAACAGTAATATCTCCACATTGCAAGGTGCAATGCTGAAATTTTTTTTGCTTTTTCCTGCTAATCCTAGCATGATAAAGAAGATTCAAATAGAGTGAGATGCCAGCTCCTTTCATTCAGTCAGTAGCTTCAAACATTTCTGGACGTTTTTCAATGGCAAAAATCAATGAATATTGTAAATGCACAAACAGTAATATCTCCACATTGCAAGGTGCAATTCTGAAATTTTTTGCTTTTTCCTGCTAATCCTAGCATGATAAAGAAGATTCAAAGAGAGTGAGATGTCAGCTCCTTTCATTCAGTCAGTAGCTTCAAACATTTCTGGTATATGAATAACATGATGTTTTTCAATGGCAAAAATCAATGAATATTGTAAATGCACAAACAGTAATATCTCCACATTGCAAGGTGCAATTCTGAAATTTTTTGCTTTTTCCTGCTAATCCTAGCATGATAAAGAAGATTCAAAGAGAGTGAGATGCCAGCTCCTTTCATTCAGTCAGTAGCTTCAAACATTTCTGGACGTTTTTCAATGGCAAAAATCAATGAATATTGTAAATGCACAAACAGTAATATCTCCACATTGCAAGGTGCAATTCTGAAATTTTTTGCTTTTTCCTGCTACTCCTAGCATGATAAAGAAGATTCAAAGAGAGTGAGATGCCAGCTCCTTTCATTCAGTCAGTAGCTTCAATCATTTCTGGACGTTTTTCAATGGCAAAAATCAATGAATATTGTAAATGCACAAACAGTAATTTCTCCGCATTGCAAGGTGCAATTCTGAATTTTTTTGCTTTTTCCTGCTCCTCTTAGCATGGTAAAGAAGATTCAAAGAGAGTGAGATGCCAGCTCCTTTCATTCAGTCAGTAGCTTCAGTCATTTCTGGACGTTTTCCAATGGCAAAAATCAATGAATATTGTAAATGCACAAAAAGTAATTTCTCCGCATTGCAAGGTGCAATTCTGAAATTTTTTGCTTTTTCCTGCTCCTCTTAGCATGATAAAGAAGATTCAAAGAGAGTGAGATGCCAGCTCCTTTCATTCAGTCAGTAGCTTCAAACATTTCTGGTATAAACATTTCTGGACGTTTTTCAATGGCAAAAATCAATGAATATTGTAAATGCACAAACAGTAATATCTCCACATTGCAAGGTGCAATTCTGAAATTTTTTGCTTTTTCCTGCTAATCCTAGCATGATAAAGAAGATTCAAATAGAGTGAGATGCCAGCTCCTTTCATTCAGTCAGTAGCTTCAAACATTTCTGGACGTTTTTCAATGGCAAAATTCAATGAATATTGTAAATGCACAAACAGTAATATCTCCACATTGCAAGGTGCAATTCTGAAATTTTTTGCTTTTTCCTGCTAATCCTGGCATGATAAAGAAGATTCAAAGAGAGTGAGATGCCAGCTCCTTTCATTCAGTCAGTAGCTTCAATCATTTCTGGACGTTTTTCAATGGCAAAAATCAATGAATATTGTAAATGCACAAACAGTAATTTCTCCGCATTGCAAGGTGCAATTCTGAAATTTTTTGCTTTTTCCTGCTCCTCTTAGCATGATAAAGAAGATTCAAAGAGAGTGAGATGCCAGCTCCTTTCATTCAGTCAGTAGCTTCAATCATTTCTGGATGTTTTTCAATGGCAAAAATCAATGAATATTGTAAATGCACAAACAGTAATTTCTCCGCATTGCAAGGTGCAATTCTGAAATTTTTTGCTTTTTCCTGCTCCTCTTAGCATGATAAAGAAGATTCAAAGAGAGTGAGATGCCAGCTCCTTTCATTCAGTCATTAGCTTCAATCATTTCTGGTATATGAATAACATGATGTTTTTCAATGGCAAAAATCAATGAATATTGTAAATGCACAAACAGTAATTTCTCCGCATTGCAAGGTGCAATTCTGAAATTTTTTGCTTTTTCCTGCTCCTCTTAGCATGATAAAGAAGATTCAAATAGAGTGAGATGCCAGCTCCTTTCATTCAGTCAGTAGCTTCAATCATTTCTGGACGTTTTTCAATGGCAAAAATCAATGAATATTGTAAATGCACAAACAGTAATTTCTCCGCATTGCAAGATGCAATTCTGAAATTTTTTGCTTTTTCCTGCTCCTCTTAGCATGATAAAGAAGATTCAAAGAGAGTGAGATGCCAGCTCCTTTCATTCAGTCAGTAGCTTCAGTCATTTCTGGACGTTTTTCAATGGCAAAAATCAATGAATATTGTAAATGCACAAACAGTAATTTCTCCGCATTGCAAAGTGCAATTCTGAAATTTTTTGCTTTTTCCTGCTCCTCTTAGCATGATAAAGAAGATTCAATGAGAGTGAGATGCCAGCTCCTTTCATTCAGTCAGTAGCTTCAAACATTTCTGGTATAAACATTTCTGGATGTTTTTCAATGGCAAAAATCAATGAATATTGTAAATGCACAAACAGTAATATCTCCACATTGCAAGGTGCAATGCTGAAATTTTTTGCTTTTTCCTGCTAATCCTAGGATGATAAAGAAGATTCAAATAGAGTGAGATGCCAGCTCCTTTCATTCAGTCAGTAGCTTCAAACATTTCTGGACGTTTTTCAATGGCAAAAATCAATGAATATTGTAAATGCACAAACAGTAATATCTCCACATTGCAAGGTGCAATTCTGAATTTTTTTGCTTTTTCCTGCTAATCCTAGCATGATAAAGAAGATTCAAAGAGAGTGAGATGTCAGCTCCTTTCATTCAGTCAGTAGCTTCAAACATTTCTGGTATATGAATAACATGATGTTTTTCAATGGCAAAAATCAATGAATATTGTAAATGCACAAACAGTAATTTCTCCACATTGCAAGGTGCAATTCTGAAATTTTTTGCTTTTTCCTGCTAATCCTAGCATGATAAAGAAGATTCAAAGAGAGTGAGATGCCAGCTCCTTTCATTCAGTCAGTAGCTTCAAACATTTCTGGACGTTTTTCAATGGCAAAAATCAATGAATATTGTAAATGCACAAACAGTAATATCTCCACATTGCAAGGTGCAATTCTGAAATTTTTTGCTTTTTCCTGCTACTCCTAGCATGATAAAGAAGATTCAAAGAGAGTGAGATGCCAGCTCCTTTCATTCAGTCAGTAGCTTCAAACATTTCTGGACGTTTTTCAATGGCAAAAATCAATGAATATTGTAAATGCACAAACAGTCATATCTCCACATTGCAAGGTGCAATTCTGAAATTTTTTGCTTTTTCCTGCTAATCCTAGCATGATAAAGAAGATTCAAAGAGAGTGAGATGCCAGCTCCTTTCATTCAGTCAGTAGCTTCAAACATTTCTGGACGTTTTTCAATGGCAAAAATCAATGAATATTGTAAATGCACAAACAGTAATTTCTCCGCATTGCAAGGTGCAATTCTGAAATTTTTTGCTTTTTCCTGCTCCTCTTAGCATGATAAAGAAGATTCAAAGAGAGTGAGATGCCAGCTCCTTTCATTCAGTCAGTAGCTTCAATCATTTCTGGACGTTTTTCAATGGCAAAAATCAATGAATATTGTAAATGCACAAACAGTAATTTCTCCGCATTGCAAGGTGCAATTCTGAAATTTTTTGCTTTTTCCTGCTCCTCTTAGCATGATAATGAAGATTCAAAGAGAGTGAGATGCCAGCTCCTTTCATTCAGTCAGTAGCTTCAATCATTTCTGGTATATGAATAACATGATGTTTTTCAATGGCAAAAATCAATGAATATTGTAAATGCACAAACAGTAATTTCTCCGCATTGCAAGTTGCAATTCTGAAATTTTTTGCTTTTTCCTGCTCCTCTTAGCATGATAAAGAAGATTCAAAGAGAGTGAGATGCCAGCTCCTTTCATTCAGTCAGTAGCTTCAATCATTTCTGGACGTTTTTCAATGGCAAAAATCAATGAATATTGTAAATGCACAAACAGTAATTTCTCCGCATTGCAAGGTGCAATTCTGAAATTTTTTGCTTTTTCCTGCTCCTCTTAGCATGATAAAGAAGATTCAAAGAGAGTGAGATGCCAGCTCCTTTCATTCAGTCAGTAGCTTCAATCATTTCTGGACGTTTTTCAATGGCAAAAATCAATGAATATTGTAAATGCACAAACAGTAATTTCTCCGCATTGCAAGGTGCAATTCTGAAATTTTTTGCTTTTTCCTGCTCCTCTTAGCATGATAAAGAAGATTCAAAGAGAGTGAGATGCCAGCTCCTTTCATTCAGTCAGTAGCTTCAATCATTTCTGGACGTTTTTCAATGGTAAAAATCAATGAATATTGTAAATGCACAAACAGTAATTTCTCCGCATTGCAAGGTGCAATTCTGAAATTATTTGCTTTTTCCTGCTCCTCTTAGCATGATAAAGAAGATTCAAAGAGAGTGAGATGCCAGCTCCTTTCATTCAGTCAGTAGCTTCAATCATTTCTGGTATATGAATAACATGATGTTTTTCAATGGCAAAAATCAATGAATATTGTAAATGCACAAACAGTAATTTCTCCGCATTGCAAGGTGCAATTCTGAAATTTTTTGCTTTTTCCTGCTCCTCTTAGCATGATAAAGAAGATTCAAAGAGCGTGAGATGCCAGCTCCTTTCATTCAGTCAGTAGCTTCAATCATTTCTGGATGTTTTTCAATGGCAAAAATCAATGAATATTGTAAATGCACAAACAGTAATTTCTCCGCATTGCAAGGTGCAATTCTGAAATTTTTTTGCTTTTTCCTGCTCCTCTTAGCATGATAAAGAAGATTCAAAGAGAGTGAGATGCCAGCTCCTTTCATTCAGTCAGTAGCTTCAGTCATTTCTGGACATTTTTCAATGGCAAAAATCAATGAATATTGTAAATGCACAAACAGTAATTTCTCCGCATTGCAAGGTGCAATTCTGAAATTTTTTGCTTTTTCCTGCTCCTCTTAGCATGATAAAGAAGATTCAAAGAGAGTGAGATGCCAGCTCCTTTCATTCAGTCAGTAGCTTCAAAAATTTCTGGTATAAACATTTCTGGACGTTTTTCAATGGCAAAAATCAATGAATATTGTAAATGCACAAACAGTAATATCTCCACATTGCAAGGTGCAATTCTGAAATTTTTTGCTTTTTCCTGCTAATCCTAGCATGATAAAGAAGATTCAAATAGAGTGAGATGCCAGCTCCTTTCATTCAGTCAGTAGCTTCAAACATTTCTGGACGTTTTTCAATGGCAAAATTCAATGAATATTGTAAATGCACAAACAGTAATATCTCCACATTGCAAGGTGCAATTCTGAAATTTTTTGCTTTTTCCTGCTAATCCTAGCATGATAAAGAAGATTCAAAGAGAGTGAGATGCCAGCTCCTTTCATTCAGTCAGTAGCTTCAATCATTTCTGGACGTTTTTCAATGGCAAAAATCAATGAATATTGTAAATGCACAAACAGTAATTTCTCCGCATTGCAAGGTGCAATTCTGAAATTTTTTGCTTTTTCCTGCTCCTCTTAGCATGATAAAGAAGATTCAAAGAGAGTGAGATGCCAGCTCCTTTCATTCAGTCAGTAGCTTCAATCATTTCTGGTATATGAATAACATGATGTTTTTCAATGGCAAAAATCAATGAATATTGTAAATGCACAAACAGTAATTTCTCCGCATTGCAAGGTGCAATTCTGAAATTTTTTGCTTTTTCCTGCTCCTCTTAGCATGATAAAGAAGATTCAAAGAGAGTGAGATGCCAGCTCATTTCATTCAGTCAGTAGCTTCAATCATTTCTGGACGTTTTTCAATGGCAAAAATCAATGAATATTGTAAATGCACAAACAGTAATTTCTCCGCATTGCAAGGTGCAATTCTGAAATTTTTTGCTTTTTCCTGCTCCTCTTAGCATGATAAAGAAGATTCTAAGAGAGTGAGATGCCAGCTCCTTTCATTCAGTCAGTAGCTTCAATCATTTCTGGACGTTTTTCAATGGCAAAAATCAATGAATATTGTAAATGCACAAACAGTAATTTCTCCGCATTGCAAGGTGCAATTCTGAATTTTTTTGCTTTTTCCTGATCCTCTTAGCATGATAAAGAAGATTCAAAGAGAGTGAGATGCCAGTTCCTTTCATTCAGTCAGTAGCTTCAATCATTTCTGGTATATGAATAACATGATGTTTTTCAATGGCAAAAATCAATGAATATTGTAAATGCACAAACAGTAATTTCTCCGCATTGCAAGGTGCAATTCTGAAATTTTTTGCTTTTTCCTGCTCCTCTTAGCATGATAAAGAAGATTCAAAGAGAGTGAGATGCCAGCTCCTTTCATTCAGTCAGTAGCTTCAAACATTTCTGGTATATGAATAACATGATGTTTTTCAATGGCAAAAATCAATGAATATTGTAAATGCACAAACAGTAATTTCTCCGCATTGCAAGGTGCAATTCTGAAATTTTTTGCTTTTTCCTGCTCCTCTTAGCATGATAAAGAAGATTCAAAGAGAGTGAGATGCCAGCTCCTTTCATTCAGTCAGTAGCTTCAATCATTTCTGGACGTTTTTCAATGGCAAAAATCAATGAATATTGTAAATGCACAAACAGTAATTTCTCCGCATTGCAAGGTGCAATTCTGAAATTTTTTGCTTTTTCCTGCTCCTCTTAGCATGATAAAGAAGATTCAAAGAGAGTGAGATGCCAGCTCCTTTCATTCAGTCAGTAGCTTCAGTCATTTCTGGACGTTTTTCAATGGCAAAAATCAATGAATATTGTAAATGCACAAACAGTAATTTCTCCGCATTGCAAGGTGCAATTCTGAAATTTTTTGCTTTTTCCTGCTCCTCTTAGCATGATAAAGAAGATTCAAAGAGAGTGAGATGCCAGCTCCTTTCATTCAGTCAGTAGCTTCAAACATTTCTGGTATAAACATTTCTGGACGTTTTTCAATGGCAAAAATCAATGAATATTGTAAATGCACAAACAGTAATATCTCCACATTGCAAGGTGCAATTCTGAAATTTTTTGCTTTTTCCTGCTAATCCTAGCATGATAAAGAAGATTAAAATAGAGTGAGATGCCAGCTCCTTTCATTCAGTCAGTAGCTTCAAACATTTCTGGACGTTTTTCAATGGCAAAATTCAATGAATATTGTAAATGCACAAACAGTAATATCTCCACATTGCAAGGTGCAATTCTGAAATTTTTTGCTTTTTCCTGCTAATCCTAGCATGATAAAGAAGATTCAAAGAGAGTGAGATGCCAGCTCCTTTCATTCAGTCAGTAGCTTCAATCATTTCTGGACGTTTTTCAATGGCAAAAATCAATGAATATTGTAAATGCACAAACAGCAATTTCTCCGCATTGCAAGGTGCAATTCTGAAATTTTTTGCTTTTTCCTGCTCCTCTTAGCATGATAAAGAAGATTCAAAGAGAGTGAGATGCCAGCTCCTTTCATTCAGTCAGTAGCTTCAATCATTTCTGGACGTTTTTCAATGGCAAAAATCAATGAATATTGTAAATGCACAAACAGTAATTTCTCCGCATTGCAAGGTGCAATTCTGAAATTTTTTGCTTTTTCCTGCTCCTCTTAGCATGATAAAGAAGATTCAAAGAGAGTGAGATGCCAGCTCCTTTCATTCAGTCAGTAGCTTCAATCATTTCTGGTATATGAATAACATGATGTTTTTCAATGGCAAAAATCAATGAATATTGTAAATGCACAAACAGTAATTTCTCCGCATTGCAAGGTGCAATTCTGAAATTTTTTGCTTTTTCCTGCTCCTCTTAGCATGATAAAGAAGATTCAAAGAGAGTGAGATGCCAGCTCCTTTCATTCAGTCAGTAGCTTCAATCATTTCTGGACGTTTTTCAATGGCAAAAATCAATGAATATTGTAAATGCACAAACAGTAATTTCTCCGCATTGCAAGGTGCAATTCTGAAATTTTTTGCTTTTTCCTGCTCCTCTTAGCATGATAAAGAAGATTCAAAGAGAGTGAGATGCCAGCTCCTTTCATTCAGTCAGTAGCTTCAGTCATTTCTGGACGTTTTTCAATGGCAAAAATCAATGAATATTGTAAATGCACAAACAGTAATTTCTCCGCATTGCAAGGTGCAATTCTGAAATTTTTTGCTTTTTCCTGCTCCTCTTAGCATGATAAAGAAGATTCAAAGAGAGTGAGATGCCAGCTCCTTTCATTCAGTCAGTAGCTTCAATCATTTCTGGACGTTTTTCAATGGCAAAAATCAATGAATATTGTAAATGCACAAACAGTAATTTCTCCGCATTGCAAGGTGCAATTCTGAAATTTTTTGCTTTTTCCTGCTCCTCTTGGCATGATAAAGAAGATTCAAAGAGAGTGAGATGCCAGCTCCTTTCATTCAGTCAGTAGCTTCAATCATTTCTGGACGTTTTTCAATGGCAAAAATCAATGAATATTGTAAATGCACAAACAGTAATTTCTCCGCATTGCAAATTGCAATTCTGAAATTTTTTGCTTTTTCCTGCTCCTCTTAGCATGATAAAGAAGATTCAAAGAGAGTGAGATGCCAGCTCCTTTCATTCAGTCAGTAGCTTCAATCATTTCTGGACGTTTTTCAATGGCAAAAATCAATGAATATTGTAAATGCACAAACAGTAATTTCTCCGCATTGCAAGGTGCAATTCTGAAATTTTTTGCTTTTTCCTGCTCCTCTTAGCATGATAAAGAAGATTCAAAGAGAATGAGATGCCAGCTCCTTTCATTCAGTCAGTAGCTTCAATCATTTCTGGTATATGAATAACATGATGTTTTTCAATGGCAAAAATCAATGAATATTGTAAATGCACAAACAGTAATTTCTCCGCATTGCAAGGTGCAATTCTGAAATTTTTTGCTTTTTCCTGCTCCTCTTAGCATGATAAAGAAGATTCAAAGAGAGTGAGATGCCAGCTCCTTTCATTCAGTCAGTAGCTTCAATCATTTCTGGATGTTTTTCAATGGCAAAAATCAATGAATATTGTAAATGCACAAACAGTAATTTCTCCGCATTGCAAGGTGCAATTCTGAAATTTTTTGCTTTTTCCTGCTCCTCTTAGCATGATAAAGAAGATTCAGAGAGTGAGATGCCAGCTCCTTTCATTCAGTCAGTAGCTTCAGTCATTTCTGGACGTTTTTCAATGGCAAAAATCAATGAATATTGTAAATGCACAAACAGTAATTTCTCCGCATTGCAAGGTGCAATTCTGAAATTTTTTGATTTTTCCTGCTCCTCTTAGCATGATAAAGATGATTCAAAGAGAGTGAGATGCCAGCTCCTTTCATTCAGTCAGTAGCTTCAAACATTTCTGGTATAAACATTTCTGGACGTTTTTCAATGGCAAAAATGAATGAATATTGTAAATGCACAAACAGTAATATCTCCACATTGCAAGGTGCAATTCTGAAATTTTTTGCTTTTTCCTGCTCCTCTTAGCATGATAAAGAAGATTCAAAGAGAGTGAGATGCCAGCTCCTTTCATTCAGTCAGTAGCTTCAATCATTTCTGGTATATGAATAACATGATGTTTTTCAATGGCAAAAATCAATGAATATTGTAAATGCACAAACAGTAATTTCTCCGCATTGCAAGGTGCAATTCTGAAATTTTTTGCTTTTTCCTGCTCCTCTTAGCATGATAAAGAAGATTCAAAGAGAGTGAGATGCCAGCTCTTTTCATTCAGTCAGTAGCTTCAATCATTTCTGGACGTTTTTCAATGGCAAAAATCAATGAATATTGTAAATGCACAAACAGTAATTTCTCCGCATTGCAAGGTGCAATTCTGAAATTTTTTGCTTTTTCCTGCTCCTCTTAGCATGATAAAGAAGATTCAAAGAGAGTGAGATGCCAGCTCCTTTCATTCAGTCAGTAGCTTCAGTCATTTCTGGACGTTTTTCAATGGCAAAAATCAATGAATATTGTAAATGCACAAACAGTAATTTCTCCGCATTGCAAGGTGCAATTCTGAAATTCTTTGCTTTTTCCTGCTCCTCTTAGCATGATAAAGAAGATTCAAAGAGAGTGAGATGCCAGCTCCTTTCATTCAGTCAGTAGCTTCAAACATTTCTGGTATAAACATTTCTGGACGTTTTTCAATGGCAAAAATCAATGAATATTGTAAATGCACAAACAGTAATAACTCCACATTGCAAGGTGCAATTCTGAAATTTTTTGCTTTTTCCTGCTAATCCTAGCATGATAAAGAAGATTCAAATAGAGTGAGATGCCAGCTCCTTTCATTCAGTCAGTAGCTTCAAACATTTCTGGACGTTTTTCAATGGCAAAAATCAATGAATATTGTAAATGCACAAACAGTAATATCTCCACATTGCAAGGTTCAATTCTGAAATTTTTTGCTTTTTCCTGCTAATCCTAGCATGATAAAGAAGATTCAAAGAGAATGAGATGCCAGCTCCTTTCATTCAGTCAGTAGCTTCAAACATTTCTGGTATATGAATAACATGATGTTTTTCAATGGCAAAAATCAATGAATATTGTAAATGCACAAACAGTAATATCTCCATATTGCAAGGTGCAATTCTGAAATTTTTTGCTTTTTCCTGCTAATCCTAGCATGATAAAGAAGATTCAAAGAGAGTGAGATGCCAGCTCCTTTCATTCAGTCAGTAGCTTCAAACATTTCTGGACGTTTTTCAATGGCAAAAATCAATGAATATTGTAAATGCACAAACAGTAATATCTCCACATTGCAAGGTGCAATTCTGAAATTTTTTGCTTTTTCCTGCTACTCCTAGCATGATAAAGAAGATTCAAAGAGAGTGAGATGCCAGCTCCTTTCATTCAGTCAGTAGCTTCAAACATTTCTGGACGTTTTTCAATGGCAAAAATCAATGAATATTGTAAATGCACAAACAGTAATATCTCCACATTGCAAGGTGCAATTCTGAAATTTTTTGCTTTTTCCTGCTAATCCTAGCATGATAAAGAAGATTCAAAGAGAGTGAGATGCCAGCTCCTTTCATTCAGTCAGTAGCTTCAAACATTTCTGGACGTTTTTCAATGGCAAAAATCTATGAATATTGTAAATGCACAAACAGTAATTTCTCCGCATTGCAAGGTGCAATTCTGAAATTTTTTGCTTTTTCCTGCTCCTCTTAGCATGATAAAGATTCAAAGAGAGTGAGATGCCAGCTCCTTTCATTCAGTCAGTAGCTTCAATCATTTCTGGACGTTTTTCAATGGCAAAAATCAATGAATATTGTAAATGCACAAGCAGTAATTTCTCCGCATTGCAAGGTGCAATTCTGAAATTTTTTGCTTTTTCCTGCTCCTCTTAGCATGATAAAGAAGATTCAAAGAGAGTGAGATGCCAGCTCCTTTCATTCAGTCAGTAGCTTCAATCATTTCTGGACGTTTTTCAATGGCAAAAATCAATGAATATTGTAAATGCACAAACAGTAATTTCTCCGCATTGCAAGGTGCAATTCTGAAATTTTTTGCTTTTTCCTGCTCCTCTTAGCATGAAAAAGAAGATTCAAAGAGAATGAGATGCCCGCTCCTTTCATTCAGTCAGTAGCTTCAATCATTTCTGGTATATGAATAACATGATGTTTTTCAATGGCAAAAATCAATGAATATTGTAAATGCACAAACAGTAATTTCTCCGCATTGCAAGGTGCAATTCTGAATTTTTTTGCTTTTTCCTGCTCCTCTTAGCATGATAAAGAAGATTCAAAGAGAGTGAGATGCCAGCTCCTTTCATTCAGTCAGTAGCTTCAATCATTTCTGGACGTTTTTCAATGGCAAAAATCAATGAATATTGTAAATGCACAAACAGTAATTTCTCCGCATTGCAAGGTGCAATTCTGAAATTTTTTGCTTTTTCCTGCTCCTCTTAGCATGATAAAGAAGATTCAAAGAGAGTGAGATGCCAGCTCCTTTCATTCAGTCAGTAGCTTCAAACATTTCTGGTATATGAATAACATGATGTTTTTCAATGGCAAAAATCAATGAATATTGTAAATGCACAAACAGTAATTTCTCCGCATTGCAAGGTGCAATTCTGAAATTTTTTGCTTTTTCCTGCTCCTCTTAGCATGATAAAGAAGATTCAAAGAGAGTGAGATGCCAGCTCCTTTCATTCAGTCAGTAGCTTCAATCTTTTCTGGACGTTTTTCAATGGCAAAAATCAATGAATATTGTAAATGCACAAACAGTAATTTCTCCGCATTGCAAGGTGCAATTCTGAAATTTTTTGCTTTTTCCTGCTCCTCTTAGCATGATAAAGAAGATTCAAAGAGAGTGAGATGCCAGCTCCTTTCATTCAGTCAGTAGCTTCAATCATTTCTGGTATATGAATAACATGATGTTTTTCAATGGCAAAAATCAATGAATATTGTAAATGCACAAACAGTAATTTCTCCGCATTGCAAGGTGCAATTCTGAAATTTTTTGCTTTTTCCTGCTCCTCTTAGCATGGTAAAGAAGATTCAAAGAGAGTGAGATGCCAGCTCCTTTCATTCAGTCAGTAGCTTCAATCATTTCTGGACGTTTTTCAATGGCAAAAATCAATGAATATTGTAAATGCACAAACAGTAATTTCTCCGCATTGCAAGGTGCAATTCTGAAATTTTTTGCTTTTTCCTGCTCCTCTTAGCATGATAAAGAAGATTCAAAGAGAGTGAGATGCCAGCTCCTTTCATTCAGTCAGTAGCTTCAATCATTTCTGGGTATGAATAACATGATGTTTTTCAATGGCAAAAATCAATGAATATTGTAAATGCACAAACAGTAATTTCTCCACATTGCAAGGTGCAATTCTGAAATTTTTTGCTTTTTCCTGCTCCTCTTAGCATGATAAAGAAGATTCAAAGAGAGTGAGATGCCAGCTCCTTTCATTCAGTCAGTAGCTTCAATCATTTCTGGACGTTTTTCAATGGCAAAAATCAATGAATATTGTAAATGCACAAACAGTAATTTCTCCGCATTGCAAGGTGCAATTCTGAAATTTTTTGCTTTTTCCTGCTCCTCTTAGCATGATAAAGAAGATTCAAAGAGAGTGAGATGCCAGCTCCTTTCATTCAGTCAGTAGCTTCAATCATTTCTGGACGTTTTTCAATGGCAAAAATCAATGAATATTGAAAATGCACAAACAGTAATTTCTCCGCATTGCAAGGTGCAATTCTGAATTTTTTTGCTTTTTCCTGCTCCTCTTAGCATGATAAAGAAGATTCAAAGAGAGTGAGATGCCAGCTCCTTTCATTCAGTCAGTAGCTTCAAACATTTCTGGACGTTTTTCAATGGCAAAAATCAATGAATATTGTAAATGCACAAACAGTAATATCTCCACATTGCAAGGTGCAATTCTGAAATTTTTTGCTTTTTCCTGCTAATCCTAGCATGATAAAGAAGATTCAAAGAGAGTGAGATGCCAGCTCCTTTCATTCAGTCAGTAGCTTCAATCATTTCTGGACGTTTTTCAATGGCAAAAATCAATGAATATTGTAAATGCACAAACAGTAATTTCTCCGCATTGCAACGTGCAATTCTGAAATTTTTTGCTTTTTCCTGCTCCTCTTAGCATGATAAAGAAGATTCAAAGAGAGTGAGATGCCCGCTCCTTTCATTCAGTCAGTAGCTTCAATCATTTCTGGTATATGAATAACATGATGTTTTTCAATGGCAAAAATCAATGAATATTGTAAATGCACAAACAGTAATTTCTCCGCATTGCAAGGTGCAATTCTGAATTTTTTTGCTTTTTCCTGCTCCTCTTAGCATGATAAAGAAGATTCAAAGAGAGTGAGATGCCAGCTCCTTTCATTCAGTCAGTAGCTTCAATCATTTCTGGACGTTTTTCAATGGCAAAAATCAATGAATATTGTAAATGCACAAACAGTAATTTCTCCGCATTGCAAGGTGCAATTCTGAAATTTTTTGCTTTTTCCTGCTCCTCTTAGCATGATAAAGAAGATTCAAAGAGAGTGAGATGCCAGCTCCTTTCATTCAGTCAGTAGCTTCAAACATTTCTGGTATATGAATAACATGATGTTTTTCAATGGCAAAAATCAATGAATATTGTAAATGCACAAACAGTAATTTCTCCGCATTGCAAGGTGCAATTCTGAAATTTTTTGCTTTTTCCTGCTCCTCTTAGCATGATAAAGAAGATTCAAAGAGAGTGAGATGCCAGCTCCTTTCATTCAGTCAGTAGCTTCAATCTTTTCTGGACGTTTTTCAATGGCAAAAATCAATGAATATTGTATATGCACAAACAGTAATTTCTCCGCATTGTAAGGTGGAATTCTGAAATTTTTTGCTTTTTCCTGCTCCTCTTAGCATGATAAAGAAGATTCAAAGATAGTGAGATGCCAGCTTCTTTCATTCAGTCAGTAGCTTCAAACATTTCTGGTAAATGAATAACATGATGTTTTTCAATGGCAAAAATCAATGAATATTGTAAATGCACAAAGAGTAATTTCTCCGCATTGCAAGGTGCAATTCTGAAATTTTTTGCTTTTTCCTGCTCCTCTTAGCATGATAAAGAAGACTCAAAGAGAGTTACATGCCAGCTCCTTTCATTCAGTCAGTAGCTTCAATCATTTCTGGACGTTTTTCAATGGCAAAAATCAATGAATATTGTAAATGCACAAACAGTAATTTCTCCACATTGCAAGGTGCAATTCTGAAATTTTTTGCTTTTTCCTGCTCCTCTTAGCATGATAAAGAAGATTCAAAGAGAGTGAGATGCCAGCTCCTTTCATTCAGTCAGTAGCTTCAATCATTTCTGGACGTTTTTCAATGGCAAAAATCAATGAATATTGTAAATGCACAAACAGTAATTTCTCCGCATTGCAAGGTGCAATTCTGAAATTTTTTGCTTTTTCCTGCTCCTCTTAGCATGATAAAGAAGATTCAAAGAGAGTGAGATGCCAGCTCCTTTCATTCAGTCAGTAGCTTCAATCATTTCTGGACGTTTTTCAATGGCAAAAATCAATGAATATTGAAAATGCACAAACAGTAATTTCTCCGCATTGCAAGGTGCAATTCTGAATTTTTTTGCTTTTTCCTGCTCCTCTTAGCATGATAAAGAAGATTCAAAGAGAGTGAGATGCCAGCTCCTTTCATTCAGTCAGTAACTTCAAACATTTCTGGTATAAACATTTCTGGACGTTTTTCAATGGCAAAAATCAATGAATATTGTAAATGCACAAACAGTAATATCTCCACATTGCAAGGTGCAATTCTGAAATTTTTTGCTTTTTCCTGCTAATCCTAGCATGATAAAGAATATTCAAATAGAGTGAGATGCCAGCTCCTTTCATTCAGTCAGTAGCTTCAAACATTTCTGGACGTTTTTCAATGGCAAAAATCAATGAATATTGTAAATGCACAAACAGTAATATCTCCACATTGCAAGGTGCAATTCTGAAATTTTTTGCTTTTTCCTGCTAATCCTAGCATGATAAAGAAGATTCAAAGAGAGTGAGATGCCAGGTCCTTTCATTCAGTCAGTAGCCTCAAACATTTCTGGTATATGAATAACATGATGTTTTTTAATGGCAAAAATCAATGAATATTGTAAATGCACAAACAGTAATATCTCCACATTGCAAGGTGCAATTCTGAAATTTTTTGCTTTTTCCTGCTAATCCTAGCATGATAAAGAAGATTCAAAGAGAGTGAGATGCCAGCTCCTTTCATTCAGTCAGTAGCTTCAAACATTTCTGGACGTTTTTCAATGGCAAAAATCAATGAATATTGTAAATGCACAAACAGTAATATCTCCACATTGCAAGGTGCAATTCTGAAATTTTTTGCTTTTTCCTGCTACTCCTAGCATGATAAAGAAGATTCAAAGAGAGTGAGATGCCAGCTCCTTTCATTCAGTCAGTAGCTTCAAACATTTCTGTACGTTTTTCAATGGCAAAAATCAATGAATATTGTAAATGCACAAACAGTAATATCTCCACATTGCAAGGTGCAATTCTGAAATTTTTTGCTTTTTCCTGCTAATCCTAGCATGATAAAGAAGATTCAAAGAGAGTGAGATGCCAGCTCCTTTCATTCAGTCAGTAGCTTCAAACATTTCTGGACGTTTTTCAATGGCAAAAATCAATGAATATTGTAAATGCACAAACAGTAATATCTCCACATTGCAAGGTGCAATTCTGAAATTTTTTGCTTTTTCCTGCTAATCCTAGCATGATAAAGAAGATTCAAAGAGAGTGAGATGCCAGCTCCTTTCATTCAGTCAGTAGCTTCAATCATTTCTGGACGTTTTTCAATGGCAAAAATCAATGAATATTGTAAATGCACAAACAGTAATTTCTCCGCATTGCAACGTGCAATTCTGAAATTTTTTGCTTTTTCCTGCTCCTCTTAGCATGATAAAGAAGATTCAAAGAGAGTGAGATGCCCGCTCCTTTCATTCAGTCAGTAGCTTCAATCATTTCTGGTATATGAATAACATGATGTTTTTCAATGGCAAAAATCAATGAATATTGTAAATGCACAAACAGTAATTTCTCCGCATTGCAAGGTGCAATTCTGAATTTTTTTGCTTTTTCCTGCTCCTCTTAGCATGATAAAGAAGATTCAAAGAGAGTGAGATGCCAGCTCCTTTCATTCAGTCAGTAGCTTCAATCATTTCTGGACGTTTTTCAATGGCAAAAATCAATGAATATTGTAAATGCACAAACAGTAATTTCTCCGCATTGCAAGGTGCAATTCTGAAATTTTTTGCTTTTTCCTGCTCCTCTTAGCATGATAAAGAAGATTCAAAGAGAGTGAGATGCCAGCTCCTTTCATTCAGTCAGTAGCTTCAAACATTTCTGGTATATGAATAACATGATGTTTTTCAATGGCAAAAATCAATGAATATTGTAAATGCACAAACAGTAATTTCTCCGCATTGCAAGGTGCAATTCTGAAATTTTTTGCTTTTTCCTGCTCCTCTTAGCATGATAAAGAAGATTCAAAGAGAGTGAGATGCCAGCTCCTTTCATTCAGTCAGTAGCTTCAATCTTTTCTGGACGTTTTTCAATGGCAAAAATCAATGAATATTGTATATGCACAAACAGTAATTTCTCCGCATTGTAAGGTGGAATTCTGAAATTTTTTGCTTTTTCCTGCTCCTCTTAGCATGATAAAGAAGATTCAAAGATAGTGAGATGCCAGCTTCTTTCATTCAGTCAGTAGCTTCAAACATTTCTGGTAAATGAATAACATGATGTTTTTCAATGGCAAAAATCAATGAATATTGTAAATGCACAAAGAGTAATTTCTCCGCATTGCAAGGTGCAATTCTGAAATTTTTTGCTTTTTCCTGCTCCTCTTAGCATGATAAAGAAGACTCAAAGAGAGTTACATGCCAGCTCCTTTCATTCAGTCAGTAGCTTCAATCATTTCTGGACGTTTTTCAATGGCAAAAATCAATGAATATTGTAAATGCACAAACAGTAATTTCTCCGCATTGCAAGGTGCAATTCTGAAATTTTTTGCTTTTTCCTGCTCCTCTTAGCATGATAAAGAAGATTCAAAGAGAGTGAGATGCCAGCTCCTTTCATTCAGTCAGTAGCTTCAATCATTTCTGGACGTTTTTCAATGGCAAAAATCAATGAATATTGTAAATGCACAAACAGTAATTTCTCCGCATTGCAAGGTGCAATTCTGAAATTTTTTGCTTTTTCCTGCTCCTCTTAGCATGATAAAGAAGATTCAAAGAGAGTGAGATGCCAGCTCCTTTCATTCAGTCAGTAGCTTCAATCATTTCTGGTATATGAATAACATGATGTTTTTCAATGGCAAAAATCAATGAATATTGTAACTGCACAAACAGTAATTTCTCCGCATTGCAAGGTGCAATTCTGAAATTTTTTGCTTTTTCCTGCTCCTCTTAGCATGGTAAAGAAGATTCAAAGAGAGTGAGATGCCAGCTCCTTTCATTCAGTCAGTAGCTTCAATCATTTCTGGACGTTTTTCAATGGCAAAAATCAATGAATATTGTAAATGCACAAACAGTAATTTCTCCGCATTGCAAGGTGCAATTCTGAAATTTTTTGCTTTTTCCTGCTCCTCTTAGCATGATAAAGAAGATTCAAAGAGAGTGAGATGCCAGCTCCTTTCATTCAGTCAGTAGCTTCAATCATTTCTGGACGTTTTTCAATGGCAAAAATCAATGAATATTGTAAATGCACAAACAGTAATTTCTCCGCATTGCAAGGTGCAATTCTGAAATGTTTTGCTTTTTCCTGCTCCTCTTAGCATGATAAAGAAGATTCAAAGAGAGTGAGATGCCAGCTCCTTTCATTCAGTCAGTAGCTTCAATCATTTCTGGGTATGAATAACATGATGTTTTTCAATGGCAAAAATCAATGAATATTGTAAATGCACAAACAGTAATTTCTCCACATTGCAAGGTGCAATTCTGAAATTTTTTGCTTTTTCCTGCTCCTCTTAGCATGATAAAGAAGATTCAAAGAGAGTGAGATGCCAGATCCTTTCATTCAGTCAGTAGCTTCAATCATTTCTGGACGTTTTTCAATGGCAAAAATCAATGAATATTGTAAATGCACAAACAGTAATTTCTCCGCATTGCAAGGTGCAATTCCGAAATTTTTTGCTTTTTCCTGCTCCTCTTAGCATGATAAAGAAGATTCAAAGAGAGTGAGATGCCAGCTCCTTTCATTCAGTCAGTAGCTTCAATCATTTCTGGACATTTTTCAATGGCAAAAATCAATGAATATTGTAAATGCACAAACAGTAATTTCTCCGCATTGCAAGGTGCAATTCTGAATTTTTTTGCTTTTTCCTGCTCCTCTTAGCATGATAAAGAAGATTCAAAGAGAGTGAGATGCCAGCTCCTTTCATTCAGTCAGTAGCTTCAAACATTTCTGGTATAAACATTTCTGGACGTTTTTCAATGGCAAAAATCAATGAATATTGTAAATGCACAAACAGTAATATCTCCACATTGCAAGGTGCAATTCTGAAATTTTTTGCTTTTTCCTGCTAATCCTAGCATGATAAAGAATATTCAAATAGAGTGAGATGCCAGCTCCTTTCATTCAGTCAGTAGCTTCAAACATTTCTGGACGTTTTTCAATGGCAAAAATCAATGAATATTGTATATGCACAAACAGTAATTTCTCCGCATTGTAAGGTGGAATTCTGAAATTTTTTGCTTTTTCCTGCTCCTCTTAGCATGATAAAGAAGATTCAAAGATAGTGAGATGCCAGCTTCTTTCATTCAGTCAGTAGCTTCAAACATTTCTGGTAAATGAATAACATGATGTTTTTCAATGGCAAAAATCAATGAATATTGTAAATGCACAAAGAGTAATTTCTCCGCATTGCAAGGTGCAATTCTGAAATTTTTTGCTTTTTCCTGCTCCTCTTAGCATGATAAAGAAGACTCAAAGAGAGTTACATGCCAGGTCCTTTCATTCAGTCAGTAGCTTCAATCATTTCTGGACGTTTTTCAATGGCAAAAATCAATGAATATTGTAAATGCACAAACAGTAATTTCTCCGCATTGCAAGGTGCAATTCTGAAATTTTTTGCTTTCTCCTGCTCCTCTTAGCATGATAAAGAAGATTCAAAGAGAGTGAGATGCCAGCTCCTTTCATTCAGTCAGTAGCTTCAATCATTTCTGGACGTTTTTCAATGGCAAAAATCAATGAATATTGTAAATGCACAAACAGTAATTTCTCCGCATTGCAAGGTGCAATTCTGAAATTTTTTGCTTTTTCCTGCTCCTCTTAGCATGATAAAGAAGATTCAAAGAGAGGGAGATGCCAGCTCCTTTCATTCAGTCAGTAGCTTCAATCATTTCTGGTATATGAATAACATGATGTTTTTCAATGGCAAAAATCAATGAATATTTTAACTGCACAAACAGTAATTTCTCCGCATTGCAAGGTGCAATTCTGAAATTTTTTGCTTTTTCCTGCTCCTCTTAGCATGGTAAAGAAGATTCAAAGAGAGTGAGATGCCAGCTCCTTTCATTCAGTCAGTAGCTTCAATCATTTCTGGACGTTTTTCAATGGCAAAAATCAATGAATATTGTAAATGCACAAACAGTAATTTCTCCGCATTGCAAGGTGCAATTCTGAATTTTTTTGCTTTTTCCTGCTCCTCTTAGCATGATAAAGAAGATTCAAAGAGAGTGAGATGCCAGCTCCTTTCATTCAGTCAGTAGCTTCAATCACTTCTGGACGTTTTTCAATGGCAAAAATCAATGAATATTGTAAATGCACAAACAGTAATTTCTCCGCATTGCAAGGTGCAATTCTGAAATTTTTTGCTTTTTCCTGCTCCTCTTAGCATGATAAAGAAGATTCAAAGAGAGTGAGATGCCAGCTCCTTTCATTCAGTCAGTAGCTTCAATCATTTCTGGTATATGAATAACATGATGTTTTTCAATGGCAAAAATCAATGAATATTGTAAATGCACAAACAGTAATTTCTCCGCATTGCAAGGTGCAATTCTGAAATTTTTTGCTTTTTCCTGCTCCTCTTAGCATGGTAAAGAAGATTCAAAGAGAGTGAGATGCCAGCTCCTTTCATTCAGTCAGTAGCTTCAATCATTTCTGGACGTTTTTCAATGGCAAAAATCAATGAATATTGTAAATGCACAAACAGTAATTTCTCCGCATTGCAAGGTGCAATTCTGAAATTTTTTGCTTTTTCCTGCTCCTCTTAGCATGATAAAGAAGATTCAAAGAGAGTGAGATGCCAGCTCCTTTCATTCAGTCAGTAGCTTCAATCATTTCTGGACGTTTTTCAATGGCAAAAATCAATGAATATTGTAAATGCACAAACAGTAATTTCTCCGCATTGCAAGGTGCAATTCTGAAATTTTTTGCTTTTTCCTGCTCCTCTTAGCATGATAAAGAAGATTCAAAGAGAGTGAGATGCCAGCTCCTTTCATTCAGTCAGTAGCTTCAATCATTTCTGGACATTTTTCAATGGCAAAAATCAATGAATATTGTAAATGCACAAACAGTAATTTCTCCGCATTGCAAGGTGCAATTCTGAAATTTTTTGCTTTTTCCTGCTCCTCTTAGCATGATAAAGAAGATTCAAAGAGAGTGAGATGCCAGCTCCTTTCATTCAGTCAGTAGCTTCAATCATTTCTGGTATATGAATAACATGATGTTTTTCAATGGCAAAAATCAATGAATATTGTAACTGCACAAACAGTAATTTCTCCGCATTGCAAGGTGCAATTCTGAAATTTTTTGCTTTTTCCTGCTCCTCTTAGCATGGTAAAGAAGATTCAAAGAGAGTGAGATGCCAGCTCCTTTCATTCAGTCAGTAGCTTCAATCATTTCTGGACGTTTTTCAATGGCAAAAATCAATGAATATTGTAAATGCACAAACAGTAATTTCTCCGCATTGCAAGGTGCAATTCTGAATTTTTTTGCTTTTTCCTGCTCCTCTTAGCATGATAAAGAAGATTCAAAGAGAGTGAGATGCCAGCTCCTTTCATTCAGTCAGTAGCTTCAATCACTTCTGGACGTTTTTCAATGGCAAAAATCAATGAATATTGTAAATGCACAAACAGTAATTTCTCCGCATTGCAAGGTGCAATTCTGAAATTTTTTGCTTTTTCCTGCTCCTCTTAGCATGATAAAGAAGATTCAAAGAGAGTGAGATGCCAGCTCCTTTCATTCAGTCAGTAGCTTCAATCATTTCTGGTATATGAATAACATGATGTTTTTCAATGGCAAAAATCAATGAATATTGTAAATGCACAAACAGGAATTTCTCCGCATTGCAAGGTGCAATTCTGAAATTTTTTGCTTTTTCCTGCTCCTCTTAGCATGGTAAAGAAGATTCAAAGAGAGTGAGATGCCAGCTCCTTTCATTCAGTCAGTAGCTTCAATCATTTCTGGACGTTTTTCAATGGCAAAAATCAATGAATATTGTAAATGCACAAACAGTAATTTCTCCGCATTGCAAGGTGCAATTCTGAAATTTTTTGCTTTTTCCTGCTCCTCTTAGCATGATAAAGAAGATTCAAAGAGAGTGAGATGCCAGCTCCTTTCATTCAGTCAGTAGCTTCAATCATTTCTGGACGTTTTTCAATGGCAAAAATCAATGAATATTGTAAATGCACAAACAGTAATTTCTCCGCATTGCAAGGTGCAATTCTGAAATGTTTTGCTTTTTCCTGCTCCTCTTAGCATGATAAAGAAGATTCAAAGAGAGTGAGATGCCAGCTCCTTTCATTCAGTCAGTAGCTTCAATCATTTCTGGGTATGAATAACATGATGTTTTTCAATGGCAAAAATCAATGAATATTGTAAATGCACAAACAGTAATTTCTCCACATTGCAAGGTGCAATTCTGAAATTTTTTGCTTTTTCCTGCTCCTCTTAGCATGATAAAGAAGATTCAAAGAGAGTGAGATGCCAGCTCCTTTCATTCAGTCAGTAGCTTCAATCATTTCTGGACGTTTTTCAATGGCAAAAATCAATGAATATTGTAAATGCACAAACAGTAATTTCTCCGCATTGCAAGGTGCAATTCTGAAATTTTTTGCTTTTTCCTGCTCCTCTTAGCATGATAAAGAAGATTCAAAGAGAGTGAGATGCCAGCTCCTTTCATTCAGTCAGTAGCTTCAATCATTTCTGGACATTTTTCAATGGCAAAAATCAATGAATATTGTAAATGCACAAACAGTAATTTCTCCGCATTGCAAGGTGCAATTCTGAATTTTTTTGCTTTTTCCTGCTCCTCTTAGCATGATAAAGAAGATTCAAAGAGAGTGAGATGCCAGCTCCTTTCATTCAGTCAGTAGCTTCAAACATTTCTGGTATAAACATTTCTGGACGTTTTTCAATGGCAAAAATCAATGAATATTGTAAATGCACAAACAGTAATATCTCCACATTGCAAGGTGCAATTCTGAAATTTTTTGCTTTTTCCTGCTAATCCTAGCATGATAAAGAAGATTCAAAGAGAGTGAGATGCCAGCTCCTTTCATTCAGTCAGTAGCTTCAATCATTTCTGG
The DNA here is from genome assembly GCF_046119375.1 of Phyllobates terribilis. Lineage (NCBI taxonomy): Eukaryota > Metazoa > Chordata > Amphibia > Anura > Dendrobatidae > Phyllobates > Phyllobates terribilis. The sequence continues at coordinate 75,070 of NW_027364630.1, read as the reverse complement.
TATATGAATAACATGATGTTTTTCAATGGCAAAAATCAATGAATATTGTAAATGCACAAACAGTAATTTCTCCGCATTGCAAGGTGCAATTCTGAAATTTTTTGCTTTTTCCTGCTCCTCTTAGCATGGTAAAGAAGATTCAAAGAGAGTGAGATGCCAGCTCCTTTCATTCAGTCAGTAGCTTCAATCATTTCTGGACGTTTTTCAATGGCAAAAATCAATGAATATTGTAAATGCACAAACAGTAATTTCTCCGCATTGCAAGGTGCAATTCTGAAATTTTTTGCTTTTTCCTGCTCCTCTTAGCATGATAAAGAAGATTCAAAGAGAGTGAGATGCCAGCTCCTTTCATTCAGTCAGTAGCTTCAATCATTTCTGGACGTTTTTCAATGGCAAAAATCAATGAATATTGTAAATGCACAAACAGTAATTTCTCCGCATTGCAAGGTGCAATTCTGAAATGTTTTGCTTTTTCCTGCTCCTCTTAGCATGATAAAGAAGATTCAAAGAGAGTGAGATGCAAGCTCCTTTCATTCAGTCAGTAGCTTCAATCATTTCTGGGTATGAATAACATGATGTTTTTCAATGGCAAAAATCAATGAATATTGTAAATGCACAAACAGTAATTTCAACGCATTGCAAGGTGCAATTCTGAAATTTTTTGCTTTTTCCTGCTGATCTTAGCATGATAAAGAAGATTCAAAGAGAGTGAGATGCCAGCTCCTTTCATTCAGTCAGTAGCTTCAATCATTTCTGGTATATGAATAACATGATGTTTTTCAATGGCAAAAATCAATGAATATTCTAAATGCACAAACAGTAATTTCTCCGCATTGCAAGGTGCAATTCTGAAATTTTTTGCTTTTTCCTGCTCCTCTTAGCATGGTAAAGAAGATTCAAAGAGAGTGAGATGCCAGCTCCTTTCATTCAGTCAGTAGCTTCAATCATTTCTGGACGTTTTTCAATGGCAAAAATCAATGAATATTGTAAATGCACAAACAGTAATTTCTCCGCATTGCAAGGTGCAATTCTGAAATTTTTTGCTTTTTCCTGCTCCTCTTAGCATGATAAAGAAGATTCAAAGAGAGTGAGATGCCAGCTCCTTTCATTCAGTCAGTAGCTTCAATCATTTCTGGACGTTTTTCAATGGCAAAAATCAATGAATATTGTAAATGCACAAACAGTAATTTCTCCGCATTGCAAGGTGCAATTCTGAAATGTTTTGCTTTTTCCTGCTCCTCTTAGCATGATAAAGAAGATTCAAAGAGAGTGAGATGCCAGCTCCTTTCATTCAGTCAGTAGCTTCAATCATTTCTGGGTATGAATAACATGATGTTTTTCAATGGCAAAAATCAATGAATATTGTAAATGCACAAACAGTAATTTCTCCACATTGCAAGGTGCAATTCTGAAATTTTTTGCTTTTTCCTGCTCCTCTTAGCATGATAAAGAAGATTCAAAGAGAGTGAGATGCCAGCTCCTTTCATTTAGTCAGTAGCTTCAATCATTTCTGGACGTTTTTCAATGGCAAAAATCAATGAATATTGTAAATGCACAAACAGTAATTTCTCCGCATTGCAAGGTGCAATTCTGAAATTTTTTGCTTTTTCCTGCTCCTCTTAGCATGATAAAGAAGATTCAAAGAGAGTGAGATGCCAGCTCCTTTCATTCAGTCAGTAGCTTCAATCATTTCTGGACATTTTTCAATGGCAAAAATCAATGAATATTGTAAATGCACAAACAGTAATTTCTCCGCATTGCAAGGTGCAATTCTGAATTTTTTTGCTTTTTCCTGCTCCTCTTAGCATGATAAAGAAGATTCAAAGAGAGTGAGATGCCAGCTCCTTTCATTCAGTCAGTAGCTTCAAACATTTCTGGTATAAACATTTCTGGACGTTTTTCAATGGCAAAAATCAATGAATATTGTAAATGCACAAACAGTAATATCTCCGCATTGCAAGGTGCAATTCTGAAATTTTTTGCTTTTTCCTGCTAATCCTAGCATGATAAAGAAGATTCAAAGAGAGTGAGATGCCAGCTCCTTTCATTCAGTCAGTAGCTTCAATCATTTCTGGTATATGAATAACATGATGTTTTTCAATGGCAAAAATCAATGAATATTGTAAATGCACAAACAGTAATTTCTCCGCATTGCAAGGTGCAATTCTGAAATTTTTTGCTTTTTCCTGCTCCTCTTAGCATGGTAAAGAAGATTCAAAGAGAGTGAGATGCCAGCTCCTTTCATTCAGTCAGTAGCTTCAATCATTTCTGGACGTTTTTCAATGGCAAAAATCAATGAATATTGTAAATGCACAAACAGTAATTTCTCCGCATTGCAAGGTGCAATTCTGAAATTTTTTGCTTTTTCCTGCTCCTCTTAGCATGATAAAGAAGTTTCAAAGAGAGTGAGATGCCAGCTCCTTTCATTCAGTCAGTAGCTTCAATCATTTCTGGACGTTTTTCAATGGCAAAAATCAATGAATATTGTAAATGCACAAACAGTAATTTCTCCGCATTGCAAGGTGCAATTCTGAAATGTTTTGCTTTTTCCTGCTCCTCTTAGCATGATAAAGAAGATTCAAAGAGAGTGAGATGCCAGCTCCTTTCATTCAGTCAGTAGCTTCAATCATTTCTGGGTATGAATAACATGATGTTTTTCAATGGCAAAAATCAATGAATATTGTAAATGCACAAACAGTAATTTCTCCACATTGCAAGGTGCAATTCTGAAATTTTTTGCTTTTTCCTGCTCCTCTTAGCATGATAAAGAAGATTCAAAGAGAGTGAGATGCCAGCTCCTTTCATTCAGTCAGTAGCTTCAATCATTTCTGGACGTTTTTCAATGGCAAAAATCAATGAATATTGTAAATGCACAAACAGTAATTTCTCCGCATTGCAAGGTGCAATTCTGAATTTTTTTGCTTTTTCCTGCTCCTCTTAGCATGATAAAGAATATTCAAAGAGAGTGAGATGCCAGCTCCTTTCATTCAGTCAGTAGCTTCAAACATTTCTGGTATAAACATTTCTGGACGTTTTTCAATGGCAAAAATCAATGAATATTGTAAATGTACAAACAGTAATATCTCCACATTGCAAGGTGCAATTCTGAAATTTTTTGCTTTTTCCTGCTAATCCTAGCATGATAAAGAATATTCAAATAGAGTGAGATGCCAGCTCCTTTCATTCAGTCAGTAGCTTCAAACATTTCTGGACGTTTTTCAATGGCAAAAATCAAGGAATATTGTAAATGCACAAACAGTAATATCTCCACATTGCAAGGTGCAATTCTGAAATTTTTTGCTTTTTCCTGCTAATCCTAGCATGATAAAGAAGATTCAAAGAGAGTGAGATGCCAGGTCCTTTCATTCAGTCAGTAGCCTCAAACATTTCTGGTATATGAATAACATGATGTTTTTCAATGGCAAAAATCAATGAATATTGTAAATGCACAAACAGTAATATCTCCACATTGCAAGGTGCAATTCTGAAATTTTTTGCTTTTTCCTGCTAATCCTAGCATGATAAAGAAGATTCAAAGAGAGTGAGATGCCAGCTCCTTTCATTCAGTCAGTAGCTTCAAACATTTCTGGACGTTTTTCAATGGCAAAAATCAATGAATATTGTAAATGCACAAACAGTAATATCTCCACATTGCAAGGTGCAATTCTGAAATTTTTTGCTTTTTCCTGCTACTCCTAGCATGATAAAGAAGATTCAAAGAGAGTGAGATGCCAGCTCCTTTCATTCAGTCAGTAGCTTCAAACATTTCTGGACGTTTTTCAATGGCAAAAATCAATGAATATTGTAAATGCACAAACAGTAATATCTCCACATTGCAAGGTGCAATTCTGAAATTTTTTGCTTTTTCCTGCTAATCCTAGCATGATAAAGAAGATTCAAATAGAGTGAGATGCCAGCTCCTTTCATTCAGTCAGTAGCTTCAAACATTTCTGGACGTTTTTCAATGGCAAAAATCAATGAATATTGTAAATGCACAAACAGTAATATCTAAACATTGCAAGGTGCAATTCTGAAATTTTTTGCTTTTTCCTGCTAATCCTAGCATGATAAAGAAGATTCAAAGATAGTGAGATGCCAGATCCTTTCATTCAGTCAGTAGCTTCAAACATTTCCTGTATATGAATAACATGATGTTTTTCAATGGCAAAAATCAATGAATATTGTAAATGCACAAACAGTAATATCTCCACATTGCAAGGTGCAATTCTGAAATTTTTTGCTTTTTCCTGCTAATCCTAGCATGATAAAGAACATTCAAAGTGAGTGAGATGCCAGCTCCCTTCATTCAGTCAGTAGCTTCAAACATTTCTGGACGTTTTTCAATGGCAAAAATCAATGAATACTGTAAATGCACAAACAGTAAGATCTCCACATTGCAAGGTGCAATTCTGAAACCTTGCAATGCGGAGAAATTACTGTTTGTGCATTTACAATATTCATTGATTTTTGCCATTGAAAAACGTCCAGAAATGATTGAAGCTACTGACTGAATGAAAGGAGCTGGCATCTCACTCTCTTTGAATCTTCTTTATCATGCTAAGAGGAGCAGGAAAAAGCAAAAAATTTCAGAATTGCACCTTGCAATGCGGAGAAATTACTGTTTGTGCATTTACAATATTCATTGATTTTTGCCATTGAAAAACATCATGTTATTCATATACCAGAAATGTTTGAAGCTACTGACTGAATGAAAGGAGCTGGCATCTCACTCTCTTTGAATCTTCTTTATCATGCTAAGAGGAGCAGGAAAAAGCAAAAAATTTCAGAATTGCACCTTGCAATGCGGAGAAATTACTGTTTGTGCATTTACAATATTCATTGATTTTTGCCATTGAAAAACGTCCAGAAATGATTGAAGCTACTGACTGAATGAAAGGAGCTGGCATCTCACTCTCTTTGAATCTTCTTTATCATGCTAAGAGGAGCAGGAAAAAGCAAAAAATTTCAGAATTGCACCTTGCAATGCGGAGAAATTACTGTTTGTGCATTTACAATATTCATTGATTTTTGCCATTGAAAAACGTCCAGAAATGATTGAAGCTACTGACTGAATGAAAGGAGCTGGCATCTCACTCTCTTTGAATCTTCTTTATCATGCTAAGAGGAGCAGGAAAAAGCAAAAAAATTCAGAATTGCACCTTGCAATGCGGAGAAATTACTGTTTGTGCATTTACAATATTCATTGATTTTTGCCATTGAAAAACATCATGTTATTCATATACCAGAAATGATTGAAGCTACTGACTGAATGAAAGGAGCTGGCATCTCACTCTCTTTGAATCTTCTTTTTCATGCTAAGAGGAGCAGGAAAAAGCAAAAAATTTCAGAATTGCATCTTGCAATGCGGAGAAATTACTGTTTGTGCATTTACAATATTCATTGATTTTTGCCATTGAAAAACATCCAGAAATGATTGAAGCCACTGACTGAATGAAAGGAGCTGGCATCTCACTCTCTTTGAATCTTCTTTATCATGCTAAGAGGAGCAGGAAAAAGCTTAAAATTTCAGAATTGCACCTTGCAATGCGGAGAAATTACTGCTTGTGCATTTACAATATTCATTGATTTTTGCCATTGAAAAACGTCCAGAAATGATTGAAGCTACTGACTGAATGAAAGGAGCTGGCATCTCACTCTCTTTGAATCTTCTTTATCATGCTAAGAGGAGCAGGAAAAAGCAAAAAATTTCAGAATTGCATCTTGCAATGCGGAGAAATTACTGTTTGTGCATTTACAATATTTATTGATTTTTGCCATTGAAACACGTCCAGAAATGTTTGAAGCTACTGACTGAATGAAAGGAGCTGGCATCTCACTCTCTTTGAATCTTCTTTATCATGATAGGATTAGCAGGAAAAAGCAAAAAATTTCAGAATTGCACCTTGCAATGTGGAGATATTACTGTTTGTGCATTTACAATATTCATTGATTTTTGCCATTGAAAAACGTCCAGAAATGTTTGAAGCTACTGACTGAATGAAAGGAGCTGGCATCTCACTCTCTTTGAATCTTCTTTATCATGCTAGGGTTAGCAGGAAAAAGCAAAAAATTTCAGAATTGCACCTTGCAATGTGGAGATATTACTGTTTGTGCATTTACAATATTCATTGATTTTTGCCATTGAAAAACGTCCAGAAATGTTTATACCAGAAATGTTTGAAGCTACTGACTGAATGAAAGGAGCTGGCATCTCACTCTCTTTGAATCTTATTTATCATGCTAAGAGGAGCAGGAAAAAGCAAAAAATTTCAGAATTGCACCTTGCAATGCGGAGAAATTACTGTTTGTGCATTTACAATATTCATTGATTTTTGCCATTGAAAAACATCATGTTATTCATATACCAGAAATGATTGAAGCTACTGACTGAATGAAAGGAGCTGGCATCTCACTCTCTTTGAATCTTCTTTATCATGCTAGGATTAGCAGGAAAAAGCAAAAAATTTCAGAATTGCACCTTGAAATGTGGAGATATTACTGTTTGTGCATTTACAATATTCATTGATTTTTGCCATTGAAAAACGTCCAGAAATGTTTGAAGCTACTGACTGAATGAAAGGAGCTGGCATCTCACTCTCTTTGAATCTTCTTTATCATGCTAGGATTAGCAGGAAAAAGCAAAAAATTTCAGAATTGCACCTTGCAATGTGGAGATATTACTGTTTGTGCATTTACAATATTCATTGATTTTTGCCATTGAAAAACGTCCAGAAATGTTTGAAGCTACTGACTGAATGAAAGGAGCTGGCATCTCACTCTCTTTGAATCTTCTTTATCATGCTAGGAGTAGCAGGAAAAAGCAAAAAATTTCAGAATTGCACCTTGCAATGTGGAGATATTACAGTTTGTGCATTTACAATATTCATTGATTTTTTCCATTGAAAAACGTCCAGAAATGTTTGAAGCTACTGACTGAATGAAAGGAGCTGGCATCTCACTCTCTTTGAATCTTCTTTATCATGCTAGGATTAGCAGGAAAAAGCAAAAAATTTCAGAATTGCACCTTGCAATGTGGAGATATTACTGTTTGTGCATTTACAATATTCATTGATTTTTGCCATTGAAAAACATCATGTTATTCATATACCAGAAATGTTTGAAGCTACTGACTGAATGAAAGGAGCTGGCATCTCACTCTCTTTGAATCTTCTTTATCATGCTAGGATTAGCAGGAAAAAGCAAAAAATTTCAGAATTGCACCTTGCAATGTGGAGATATTACTGTTTGTGCATTTACAATATTCATTGATTTTTGCCATTGAAAAACGTCCAGAAATGTTTGAAGCTACTGACTGAATGAAAGGAGCTGGCATCTCACTCTATTTGAATCTTCTTTATCATGCTAGGTTTAGCAGGAAAAAGCAAAAAATTTCAGAATTGCACCTTGCAATGTGGAGATATTACTGTTTGTGCATTTACAATATTCATTGATTTTTGCCATTGAAAAACGTCCAGAAATGTTTATACCAGAAATGTTTGAAGCTACTGACTGAATGAAAGGAGCTGGCATCTCACTCTCTTTGAATCTTCTTTATTATGCTAAGAGGAGCAGGAAAAAGCAAAAAAATTCAGAATTGCACCTTGCAATGCGGAGAAATTACTGTTTGTGCATTTACAATATTCATTGATTTTTGCCATTGAAACACGTCCAGAAATGTTTGAAGCTACTGACTGAATGAAAGGAGCTGGCATCTCACTCTCTTTGAATCTTCTTTATCATGATAGGATTAGCAGGAAAAAGCAAAAAATTTCAGAATTGCACCTTGCAATGTGGAGATATTACTGTTTGTGCATTTACAATATTCATTGATTTTTGCCATTGAAAAACGTCCAGAAATGTTTATACCAGAAATGTTTGAAGCTACTGACTGAATGAAAGGAGCTGGCATCTCACTCTCTTTGAATCTTCTTTATCATGCTAAGAGGAGCAGGAAAAAGCAAAAAAATTCAGAATTGCACCTTGCAATGCGGAGAAATTACTGTTTGTGCATTTACAATATTCATTGATTTTTGCCATTGAAAAACATCATGTTATTCATATACCAGAAATGATTGAAGCTACTGACTGAATGAAAGGAGCTGGCATCTCACTCTCTTTGAATCTTCTTTATCATGCTAGGATTAGCAGGAAAAAGCAAAAAATTTCAGAATTGCACCTTGCAATGTGGAGATTTTACTGTTTGTGCATTTACAATATTCATTGATTTTTGCCATTGAAAAACGTCCAGAAATGTTTGAAGCTACTGACTGAATGAAAGGAGCTGGCATCTCACTCTCTTTGAATCTTCTTTATCATGCTAGGATTAGCAGGAAAAAGCAAAAAATTTCAGAATTGCACCTTGCAATGTGGAGATATTACTGTTTGTGCATTTACAATATTCATTGATTTTTGCCATTGAAAAACGTCCAGAAATGTTTGAAGCTACTGACTGAATGAAAGGAGCTGGCATATCACTCTCTTTGAATCTTCTTTATCATGCTAGGAGTAGCAGGAAAAAGCAAAAAATTTCAGAATTGCACCTTGCAATGTGGAGATATTACTGTTTGTGCATTTACAATATTCATTGATTTTTTCCATTGAAAAACGTCCAGAAATATTTGAAGCTACTGACTGAATGAAAGGAGCTGGCATCTCACTCTCTTTGAATCTTCTTTATCATGCTAGGATTAGCAGGAAAAAGCAAAAAATTTCAGAATTGCACCTTGCAATGTGGAGATATTACTGTTTGTGCATTTACAATATTCATTGATTTTTGCCATTGAAAAACATCATGTTATTCATATACCAGAAATGTTTGAAGCTACTGACTGAATGAAAGGAGCTGGCATTTCACTCTCTTTGAATCTTCTTTATCATGCTAGGATTAGCAGGAAAAAGCAAAAAATTTCAGAATTGCACCTTGCAATGTGGAGATATTACTGTTTGTGCATTTACAATATTCATTGATTTTTGCCATTGAAAAACGTCCAGAAATGTTTGAAGCTACTGACTGAATGAAAGGAGCTGGCATCTCACTCTATTTGAATCTTCTTTATCATGCTAGGATTAGCAGGAAAAAGCAAAAAATTTCAGAATTGCACCTTGCAATGTGGAGATATTACTGTTTGTGCATTTACAATATTCATTGATTTTTGCCATTGAAAAACGTCCAGAAATGTTTATACCAGAAATGTTTGAAGCTACTGACTGAATGAAAGGAGCTGGCATCTCACTCTCTTTGAATCTTCTTTATCATGCTAAGAGGAGCAGGAAAAAGCAAAAAAATTCAGAATTGCACCTTGCAATGCGGAGAAATTACTGTTTGTGCATTTACAATATTCATTGATTTTTGCCATTGAAAAACGTCCAGAAATGATTGAAACTACTGACTGAATGAAAGGAGCTGGCATCTCACTCTCTTTGAATCTTCTTTATCATGCTAAGAGGAGCAGGAAAAAGCAAAAAATTTCAGAATTGCACCTTGCAATGCGGAGAAATTACTGTTTGTGCATTTACAATATTCATTGATTTTTGCCATTGAAAAACGTCCAGAAATGATTGAAGCTACTGACTGAATGAAAGGAGCTGGCATCTCACTCTCTTTGAATCTTCTTTATCATGCTAAGAGGAGCAGGAAAAAGCAAAAAATTTCAGAATTGCACCTTGCAATGCGGAGAAATTACTGTTTGTGCATTTACAATATTCATTGATTTTTGCCATTGAAAAACATCATGTTATTCATACCCAGAAATGATTAAAGCTACTGACTGAATGAAAGGAGCTGGCATCTCACTCTCTTTGAATCTTCTTTATCATGCTAAGAGGAGCAGGAAAAAGCAAAAAATTTCAGAATTGCACCTTGCAATGCGGAGAAATTACTGTTTGTGCATTTACAATATTCATTGATTTTTGCCATTGAAAAACGTCCAGAAATGATTGAAGCTACTGACTGAATGAAAGGAGCTGGCATCTCACTCTCTTTGAATCTTCTTTATCATGCTAAGAGGAGCAGGAAAAAGCAAAAAATTTCAGAATTGCACCTTGCAATGCGGAGAAATTACTGTTTGTGCATTTACAATATTCATTGATTTTTGCCATTGAAAAACGTCCAGAAATGATTGAAGCTACTGACTGAATGAAAGGAGTTGGCATCTCACTCTCTTTGAATCTTCTTTACCATGCTAAGAGGAGCAGGAAAAAGCAAAAAATTTCAGAATTGCACCTTGCAATGCGGAGAAATTACTGTTTGTGCATTTACAATATTCATTGATTTTTGACATTGAAAAACATCATGTTATTCATATACCAGAAATAATTGAAGCTACTGACTGAATGAAAGGAGCTGGCATCTCACTCTCTTTGAATCTTCTTTATCATGCTAAGAGGAGCAGGAAAAAGCAAAAAATTTCAGAATTGCACCTTGCAATGCGGAGAAATTACTGTTTGTGCATTTACAATATTCATTGATTTTTGCCATTGAAAAACGTCCAGAAATGATTGAAGCTACTGACTGAATGAAAGGAGCTGGCATCTCACTCTCTTTGAATCTTCTTTATGATGCTAAGAGGAGCAGGAAAAAGCAAAAAATTTCAGAATTGCACCTTGCAATGCGGAGAAATTACTGTTTGTGCATTTACAATATTCATTGATTTTTGCCATTGAAAAACGTCCAGAAATGATTGAAGCTACTGACTGAATGAAAGGAGCTGGCATCTCACTCTCTTTGAATCTTCTTTATCATGCTAAGAGGAGCAGGAAAAAGCAAAAAATTTCAGAATTGCACCTTGCAATGCGGAGAAATTACTGTTTGTGCATTTACAATATTCATTGATTTTTGCCATTGAAAAACATCATGTTATTCATATACCAGAAATGATTGAAGCTACTGACTGAATGAAAGGAGCTGGCATCTCACTCTCTTTGAATCTTCTTTATCATGCTAAGAGGAGCAGGAAAAAGCAAAAAATTTCAGAATTGCACCTTGCAATGCGGAGAAATTACTGTTTGTGCATTTACAATATTCATTGATTTTTGCCATTGAAAAACGTCCAGAAATGATTGAAGCTACTGACTGAATGAAAGGAGCTGGCATCTCACTCTTTTTGAATCTTCTTTATCATGCTAAGAGGAGCAGGAAAAAGCAAAAAATTTCAGAATTGCACCTTGCAATGCGGAGAAATTACTGTTTGTGCATTTACAATATTCATTGATTTTTGCCATTGAAAAACGTCCAGAAATGATTGAAGCTACTGACTGAATGAAAGGAGCTGGCATCTCACTCTCTTTGAATCTTCTTTATCATGGTAAGAGGAGCAGGAAAAAGCAAAAAATTTCAGAATTGCAACTTGCAATGCGGAGAAATTACTGTTTGTGCATTTACAATATTCATTGATTTTTGCCATTGAAAAACGTCCAGAAATGATTGAAGCTACTGACTGAATGAAAGGAGCTGGCATCTCACTCTCTTTGAATCTTCTTTATCATGCTAAGAGGAGCAGGAAAAAGCAAAAAATTTCAGAATTGCACCTTGCAATGCGGAGAAATTACTGTTTGTGCATTTACAATATTCATTGATTTTTGCCATTGAAAAACGTCCAGAAATGATTGAAGCTACTGACTGAATGAAAGGAGCTGGCATCTCACTCTCTTTGAATCTTCTTTATCATGCTAAGAGGAGCAGGAAAAAGCAAAAAATTTCAGAATTGCAACTTGCAATGCGGAGAAATTACTGTTTGTGCATTTACAATATTCATTGATTTTTGCCATTGAAAAACATCATGTTATTCATATACCAGAAATGTTTGAAGCTACTGACTGAATGAAAGAAGCTGGCATCTCACTATCTTTGAATCTTCTTTATCATGCTAAGAGGAGCAGGAAAAAGCAAAAAATTTCAGAATTGCACCTTACAATGCGGAGAAATTACTGTTTGTGCATTTACAATATTCATTGATTTTTGCCATTGAAAAACGTCCAGAAATGATTGAAGCTACTGACTGAATGAAAGGAGCTGGCATCTCACTCTCTTTGAATCTTCTTTATCATGCTAAGAGGAGCAGGAAAAAGCAAAAAATTTCAGAATTGCACCTTGCAATGCGGAGAAATTACTGTTTGTGCATTTACAATATTCATTGATTTTTGCCATTGAAAAACGTCCAGAAATGTTTGAAGCTACTGACTGAATGAAAGGAGCTGGCATCTTACTCTCTTTGAATCTTCTTTATCATGCTAGGATTAGCAGGAAAAAGCAAAAAATTTCAGAATTGCACATTGCAATGTGGAGATATTACTGTTTGTGCATTTACAATATTCATTGATTTTTGCCATTGAAAAACGTCCAGAAATGTTTGAAGCTACTGACTGAATGAAAGGAGCAGGCATCTCACTCTCTTTGAATCTTCTTTATCATGCTAGGAGTAGCAGGAAAAAGCAAAAAATTTCAGAATTGCACCTTGCAATGTGGAGATATTACTGTTTGTGCATTTACAATATTCATTGATTTATGCCATTGAAAAACGTCCAGAAATGATTGAAACTACTGACTGAATGAAAGGAGCTGGCATCTCACTCTCTTTGAATCTTCTTTATCATGCTAAGAGGAGCAGGAAAAAGCAAAAAATTTCAGAATTGCACCTTGCAATGCGGAGAAATTACTGTTTGTGCATTTACAATATTCATTGATTTTTGCCATTGAAAAACGTCCAGAAATGATTGAAGCTACTGACTGAATGAAAGGAGCTGGCATCTCACTCTCTTTGAATCTTCTTTATCATGCTAAGAGGAGCAGGAAAAAGCAAAAAATTTCAGAATTGCACCTTGCAATGCGGAGAAATTACTGTTTGTGCATTTACAATATTCATTGATTTTTGCCATTGAAAAACATCATGTTATTCATACCCAGAAATGATTAAAGCTACTGACTGAATGAAAGGAGCTGGCATCTCACTCTCTTTGAATCTTCTTTATCATGCTAAGAGGAGCAGGAAAAAGCAAAAAATTTCAGAATTGCACCTTGCAATGCGGAGAAATTACTGTTTGTGCATTTACAATATTCATTGATTTTTGCCATTGAAAAACGTCCAGAAATGATTGAAGCTACTGACTGAATGAAAGGAGCTGGCATCTCACTCTCTTTGAATCTTCTTTATCATGCTAAGAGGAGCAGGAAAAAGCAAAAAATTTCAGAATTGCACCTTGCAATGCGGAGAAATTACTGTTTGTGCATTTACAATATTCATTGATTTTTGCCATTGAAAAACGTCCAGAAATGATTGAAGCTACTGACTGAATGAAAGGAGTTGGCATCTCACTCTCTTTGAATCTTCTTTACCATGATAAGAGGAGCAGGAAAAAGCAAAAAATTTCAGAATTGCACCTTGCAATGCGGAGAAATTACTGTTTGTGCATTTACAATATTCATTGATTTTTGACATTGAAAAACATCATGTTATTCATATACCAGAAATAATTGAAGCTACTGACTGAATGAAAGGAGCTGGCATCTCACTCTCTTTGAATCTTCTTTATCATGCTAAGAGGAGCAGGAAAAAGCAAAAAATTTCAGAATTGCACCTTGCAATGCGGAGAAATTACTGTTTGTGCATTTACAATATTCATTGATTTTTGCCATTGAAAAACGTCCAGAAATGATTGAAGCTACTGACTGAATGAAAGGAGCTGGCATCTCACTCTCTTTGAATCTTCTTTATGATGCTAAGAGGAGCAGGAAAAAGCAAAAAATTTCAGAATTGCACCTTGCAATGCGGAGAAATTACTGTTTGTGCATTTACAATATTCATTGATTTTTGCCATTGAAAAACGTCCAGAAATGATTGAAGCTACTGACTGAATGAAAGGAGCTGGCATCTCACTCTCTTTGAATCTTCTTTATCATGCTAAGAGGAGCAGGAAAAAGCAAAAAATTTCAGAATTGCACCTTGCAATGCGGAGAAATTACTGTTTGTGCATTTACAATATTCATTGATTTTTGCCATTGAAAAACATCATGTTATTCATATACCAGAAATGATTGAAGCTACTGACTGAATGAAAGGAGCTGGCATCTCACTCTCTTTGAATCTTCTTTATCATGCTAAGAGGAGCAGGAAAAAGCAAAAAATTTCAGAATTGCACCTTGCAATGCGGAGAAATTACTGTTTGTGCATTTACAATATTCATTGATTTTTGCCATTGAAAAACGTCCAGAAATGATTGAAGCTACTGACTGAATGAAAGGAGCTGGCATCTCACTCTTTTTGAATCTTCTTTATCATGCTAAGAGGAGCAGGAAAAAGCAAAAAATTTCAGAATTGCACCTTGCAATGCGGAGAAATTACTGTTTGTGCATTTACAATATTCATTGATTTTTGCCATTGAAAAACGTCCAGAAATGATTGAAGCTACTGACTGAATGAAAGGAGCTGGCATCTCACTCTCTTTGAATCTTCTTTATCATGGTAAGAGGAGCAGGAAAAAGCAAAAAATTTCAGAATTGCAACTTGCAATGCGGAGAAATTACTGTTTGTGCATTTACAATATTCATTGATTTTTGCCATTGAAAAACGTCCAGAAATGATTGAAGCTACTGACTGAATGAAAGGAGCTGGCATCTCACTCTCTTTGAATCTTCTTTATCATGCTAAGAGGAGCAGGAAAAAGCAAAAAATTTCAGAATTGCACCTTGCAATGCGGAGAAATTACTGTTTGTGCATTTACAATATTCATTGATTTTTGCCATTGAAAAACGTCCAGAAATGATTGAAGCTACTGACTGAATGAAAGGAGCTGGCATCTCACTCTCTTTGAATCTTCTTTATCATGCTAAGAGGAGCAGGAAAAAGCAAAAAATTTCAGAATTGCAACTTGCAATGCGGAGAAATTACTGTTTGTGCATTTACAATATTCATTGATTTTTGCCATTGAAAAACATCATGTTATTCATATACCAGAAATGTTTGAAGCTACTGACTGAATGAAAGAAGCTGGCATCTCACTATCTTTGAATCTTCTTTATCATGCTAAGAGGAGCAGGAAAAAGCAAAAAATTTCAGAATTGCACCTTACAATGCGGAGAAATTACTGTTTGTGCATTTACAATATTCATTGATTTTTGCCATTGAAAAACGTCCAGAAATGATTGAAGCTACTGACTGAATGAAAGGAGCTGGCATCTCACTCTCTTTGAATCTTCTTTATCATGCTAAGAGGAGCAGGAAAAAGCAAAAAATTTCAGAATTGCACCTTGCAATGCGGAGAAATTACTGTTTGTGCATTTACAATATTCATTGATTTTTGCCATTGAAAAACGTCCAGAAATGTTTGAAGCTACTGACTGAATGAAAGGAGCTGGCATCTTACTCTCTTTGAATCTTCTTTATCATGCTAGGATTAGCAGGAAAAAGCAAAAAATTTCAGAATTGCACCTTGCAATGTGGAGATATTACTGTTTGTGCATTTACAATATTCATTGATTTTTGCCATTGAAAAACGTCCAGAAATGTTTGAAGCTACTGACTGAATGAAAGGAGCAGGCATCTCACTCTCTTTGAATCTTCTTTATCATGCTAGGAGTAGCAGGAAAAAGCAAAAAATTTCAGAATTGCACCTTGCAATGTGGAGATATTACTGTTTGTGCATTTACAATATTCATTGATTTATGCCATTGAAAAACGTCCAGAAATGTTTGAAGCTACTGACTGAATGAAAGGAGCTGGCATCTCACTCTCTTTGAATCTTCTTTATCATGCTAGGATTAGCAGGAAAAAGCAAAAAATTTCAGAATTGCACCTTGCAATGTGGAGATATTACTGTTTGTGCATTTACAATATTCATTGATTTTTGCCATTGAAAAACGTCCAGAAATGTTTGAAGCTACTGACTGAATGAAAAGAGCTGGCATCTCACTCTATTTGAATCTTCTTTATCATGCTAGGATTAGCAGGAAAAAGCAAAAAATTTCAGAATTGCACCTTGCAATGTGGAGATATTACTGTTTGTGCATTTACAATATTCATTGATTTTTGCCATTGAAAAACGTCCAGAAATGTTTATACCAGAAATGTTTGAAGCTACTGACTGAATGAAAGGAGCTGGCATCTCACTCTCTTTGAATCTTCTTTATCATGCTAAGAGGAGCAGGAAAAAGCAAAAAATTTCAGAATTGCACCTTGCAATGCGGAGAAATTACTGTTTGTGCATTTACAATATTTATTGATTTTTGCCATTGAAAAACGTCCAGAAATGATTGAAGCTACTGACTGAATGAAAGGAGCTGGCATCTCACTCTCTTTGAATCTTCTTTATCATGCTAAGAGGAGCAGGAAAAAGCAAAAAATTTCAGAATTGCACCTTGCAATGCGGAGAAATTACTGTTTGTGCATTTACAATATTCATTGATTTTTGCCATTGAAAAACATCATGTTATTCATATACCAGAAATGATTGAAGCTACTGACTGAATGAAAGGAGCTGGCATCTCACTCTCTTTGAATCTTCTTTATCATGCTAAGAGGAGCAGGAAAAAGCAAAAAATTTCAGAAATGCGCCTTGCAATGCGGAGAAATTACTGTTTGTGCATTTACAATATTCATTGATTTTTGCCATTGAAAAACATCCAGAAATGATTGAAGCTACTGACTGAATGAAAGGAGCTGGCATCTCACTCTCTTTGAATCTTCTTTATCATGCTAAGAGGAGCAGGAAAAAGCAAAAAATTTCAGAATTGCACCTTGCAATGCGGAGAAATTACTGTTTGTGCATTTACAATATTCATTGATTTTTGCCATTGAAAAACGTCCAGAAATGATTGAAGCTACTGACTGAATGAAAGGAGCTGGCATCTCACTCTCTTTGAATCTTCTTTATCATGCTAAGAGGAGCAGGAAAAAGCAAAAAATTTCAGAATTGCAACTTGCAATGCAGAGAAATTACTGTTTGTGCATTTACAATATTCATTGATTTTTGCCATTGAAAAACATCATGTTATTCATATACCAGAAATGATTGAAGCTACTGACTGAATGAAAGGAGCTGGCATCTCACTCTCTTTGAATCTTCTTTATCATGCTAAGAGGAGCAGGAAAAAGCAAAAAATTTCAGAATTGCACCTTGCAATGCGGAGAAATTACTGTTTGTGCATTTACAATATTCATTGATTTTTGCCATTGAAAAACGTCCAGAAATGATTGAAGCTACTGACTGAATGAAAGGAGCTGGCATCTCACTCTCTTTGAATCTTCTTTATCATGCTAAGAGGAGCAGGAAAAAGCAAAAAATTTCAGAATTGCACCTTGCAATGCGGAGAAATTACTGTTTGTGCATTTACAATATTCATTGATTTTTGCCATTGAAAAACGTCCAGAAATGATTGAAGCTACTGACTGAATGAAAGGAGCTGGCATCTCACTCTCTTTGAATCTTCTTTATCATGCTAAGAGGAGCAGGAAAAAGCAAAAAATTTCAGAATTGCACCTTGCAATGCGGAGAAATTACTGTTTGTGCATTTACAATATTCATTGATTTTTGCCATTGAAAAACATCATGTTATTCATATACCAGAAATGTTTGAAGCTACTGACTGAATGAAAGAAGCTGGCAACTCACTCTCTTTGAATCTTCTTTATCATGCTAAGAGGAGCAGGAAAAAGCAAAAAATTTCAGAATTGCACCTTACAATGCGGAGAAATTACTGTTTGTGCATTTACAATATTCATTGATTTTTGCCATTGAAAAACGTCCAGAAATGATTGAAGCTACTGACTGAATGAAAGGAGCTGGCATCTCACTCTCTTTGAATCTTCTTTATCATGCTAAGAGGAGCAGGAAAAAGCAAAAAATTTCAGAATTGCACCTTGCAATGCGGAGAAATTACTGTTTGTGCATTTACAATATTCATTGATTTTTGCCATTGAAAAACGTCCAGAAATGTTTGAAGCTACTGACTGAATGAAAGGAGCTGGCATCTTACTCTCTTTGAATCTTCTTTATCATGCTAGGATTAGCAGGAAAAAGCAAAAAATTTCAGAATTGCACCTTGCAATGTGGAGATATTACTGTTTGTGCATTTACAATATTCATTGATTTTTGCCATTGAAAAACGTCCAGAAATGTTTGAAGCTACTGACTGAATGAAAGGAGCAGGCATCTCACTCTCTTTGAATCTTCTTTATCATGCTAGGAGTAGCAGGAAAAAGCAAAAAATTTCAGAATTGCACCTTGCAATGTGGAGATATTACTGTTTGTGCATTTACAATATTCATTGATTTATGCCATTGAAAAACGTCCAGAAATGTTTGAAGCTACTGACTGAATGAAAGGAGCTGGCATCTCACTCTCTTTGAATCTTCTTTATCATGCTAGGATTAGCAGGAAAAAGCAAAAAATTTCAGAATTGCACCTTGCAATGTGGAGATATTACTGTTTGTGCATTTACAATATTCATTGATTTTTGCCATTGAAAAACGTCCAGAAATGTTTGAAGCTACTGACTGAATGAAAGGAGCTGGCATCTCACTCTATTTGAATCTTCTTTATCATGCTAGGATTAGCAGGAAAAAGCAAAAAATTTCAGAATTGCACCTTGCAATGTGGAGATATTACTGTTTGTGCATTTACAATATTCATTGATTTTTGCCATTGAAAAACGTCCAGAAATGTTTATACCAGAAATGTTTGAAGCTACTGACTGAATGAAAGGAGCTGGCATCTCACTCTCTTTGAATCTTCTTTATCATGCTAAGAGGAGCAGGAAAAAGCAAAAAATTTCAGAATTGCACCTTGCAATGCGGAGAAATTACTGTTTGTGCATTTACAATATTTATTGATTTTTGCCATTGAAAAACGTCCAGAAATGATTGAAGCTACTGACTGAATGAAAGGAGCTGGCATCTCACTCTCTTTGAATCTTCTTTATCATGCTAAGAGGAGCAGGAAAAAGCAAAAAATTTCAGAATTGCACCTTGCAATGCGGAGAAATTACTGTTTGTGCATTTACAATATTCATTGATTTTTGCCATTGAAAAACATCATGTTATTCATATACCAGAAATGATTGAAGCTACTGACTGAATGAAAGGAGCTGGCATCTCACTCTCTTTGAATCTTCTTTATCATGCTAAGAGGAGCAGGAAAAAGCAAAAAATTTCAGAAATGCGCCTTGCAATGCGGAGAAATTACTGTTTGTGCATTTACAATATTCATTGATTTTTGCCATTGAAAAACATCCAGAAATGATTGAAGCTACTGACTGAATGAAAGGAGCTGGCATCTCACTCTCTTTGAATCTTCTTTATCATGCTAAGAGGAGCAGGAAAAAGCAAAAAATTTCAGAATTGCACCTTGCAATGCGGAGAAATTACTGTTTGTGCATTTACAATATTCATTGATTTTTGCCATTGAAAAACGTCCAGAAATGATTGAAGCTACTGACTGAATGAAAGGAGCTGGCATCTCACTCTCTTTGAATCTTCTTTATCATGCTAAGAGGAGCAGGAAAAAGCAAAAAATTTCAGAATTGCAACTTGCAATGCAGAGAAATTACTGTTTGTGCATTTACAATATTCATTGATTTTTGCCATTGAAAAACATCATGTTATTCATATACCAGAAATGATTGAAGCTACTGACTGAATGAAAGGAGCTGGCATCTCACTCTCTTTGAATCTTCTTTATCATGCTAAGAGGAGCAGGAAAAAGCAAAAAATTTCAGAATTGCACCTTGCAATGCGGAGAAATTACTGTTTGTGCATTTACAATATTCATTGATTTTTGCCATTGAAAAACGTCCAGAAATGATTGAAGCTACTGACTGAATGAAAGGAGCTGGCATCTCACTCTCTTTGAATCTTCTTTATCATGCTAAGAGGAGCAGGAAAAAGCAAAAAATTTCAGAATTGCACCTTGCAATGCGGAGAAATTACTGTTTGTGCATTTACAATATTCATTGATTTTTGCCATTGAAAAACGTCCAGAAATGATTGAAGCTACTGACTGAATGAAAGGAGCTGGCATCTCACTCTCTTTGAATCTTCTTTATCATGCTAAGAGGAGCAGGAAAAAGCAAAAAATTTCAGAATTGCACCTTGCAATGCGGAGAAATTACTGTTTGTGCATTTACAATATTCATTGATTTTTGCCATTGAAAAACATCATGTTATTCATATACCAGAAATGTTTGAAGCTACTGACTGAATGAAAGAAGCTGGCAACTCACTCTCTTTGAATCTTCTTTATCATGCTAAGAGGAGCAGGAAAAAGCAAAAAATTTCAGAATTGCACCTTGCAATGCGGAGAAATTACTGTTTGTGCATTTACAATATTCATTGATTTTTGCAATTGAAAAACGTCCAGAAATGATTGAAGCTACTGACTGAATGAAAGGAGCTGGCATCTCACTCTCTTTGAATCTTCTTTATCATGTTAAGAGGAGCAGGAAAAAGCAAAAAATTTCAGAATTGCACCTTGCAATGCGGAGAAATTACTGTTTGTGCATTTACAATATTCATTGATTTTTGCCATTGAAAAACGTCCAGAAATGATTGAAGCTACTGACTGAATGAAAGGAGCTGTTATCTCACTCTCTTTGAATCTTGTTTATCATGCTAAGAGGAGCAGGAAAAAGCAAAAAATTTCAGAATTGCACCTTGCAATGCGGAGAAATTACTGTTTGTGCATTTACAATATTCATTGATTTTTGCCATTGAAAAACATCATGTTATTCAAATACCAGAAATGATTGAAGCTACTGACTGAATGAAAGGAGCTGGCATCTCACACTCTTTGAATCTTCTTTATCATGCTAAGAGGAGCAGGAAAAAGTAAAAAATTTCAGAATTGCACCTTGCAATGCGGAGAAATTACTGTTTGTGCATTTACAATATTCAATGATTTTTGCCATTGAAAAACGTCCAGAAATGATTGAAGCTACTGACTGAACGAAAGGAGCTGGCATCTCACTCTCTTTGAATCTTCTTTATCATGCTAAGAGGAGCAGGAAAAAGCAAAAAATTTCAGAATTGCACCTTGCAATGCGGAGAAATTACTGTTTGTGCATTTACAATATTCATTGATTTTTGCCATTGAAAAACATCATGTTATTCATATACCAGAAATGTTTGAAGCTACTGACTGAATGAAAGGAGCTGGCATCTCACTCTCTTTGAATCTTCTTCATAATGCTAAGAGGAGCAGGAAAAAGCAAAAAATTTCAGAATTGCACCTTGCAATGCGGAGAAATTACTGTTTGTGCATTTACAATATTCATTGATTTTTGCCATTGAAAAACGTCCAGAAATGATTGAAGCCACTGACTGAATGAAAGGAGCTGGCATCTCACTCTCTTTGAATCTTCTTTATCATGCTAAGAGGAGCAGGAAAAAGCAAAAAATTTCAGAATTGCACCTTGCAATGCGGAGAAATTACTGTTTGTGCATTTACAATATTCATTGATTTTTGCCATTGAAAAACATCATGTTATTCATATACCAGAAATGTTTGAAGCTACTGACTGAATGAAAGGAGCTGGCATCTCACTCTCTTTGAATCTTCTTTATCATGCTAAGAGGAGCAGGAAAAAGCAAAAAATTTCAGAATTGCACCTTGCAATGCGGATAAATTACTGTTTGTGCATTTACAATATTCATTGATTTTTGCCATTGAAAAATGTCCAGAAATGATTGAAGCTACTGACTGAATGAAAGGAGCTGGCATCTCACTCTCTTTGAATCTTGTTTATCATGCTAAGAGGAGCAGGAAAAAGCAAAAAAATTCAGAATTGCACCTTGCAATGCGGAGAAATTACTGTTTGTGCATTTACAATATTCATTGATTTTTGCCATTGAAAAACGTCCAGAAATTATTGAAGCTACTGACTGAATGAAAGGAGCTGGCATCTCACTCTCTTTGAAACTTCTTTATCATGCTAAGAGGAGCAGGAAAAAGCAAAAATTTTCAGAATTGCACCTTGCAATGCGGAGAAATTACTGTTTGTGCATTTACAATATTCATTGATTTTTGCCATTGAAAAACATCATGTTATTCATATACCAGAAATGTTTGAAGCTACTGACTGAATGAAAGGAGCTGGCATCTCACTCTCTTTGAATCTTCTTTATCATGCCAAGAGGAGCAGGAAAAAGCAAAAAATTTCAGAATTGCACCTTGCAATGCGGAGAAATTACTGTTTGTGCATTTACAATATTCTTTGATTTTTGCCATTGAAAAACATCATGTTATTCATATACCAGAAATGATTGAAGCTACTGACTGAATGAAAGGAGCTGGCATCTCACTCTCTTTGAATCTTCTTTATCATGCTAAGAGGAGCAGGATAAAGCAAAAAATTTCAGACTTGCACCTTGCAATGCGGAGAAATTACTGTTTGTGCATTTACAATATTCATTGATTTTTGCCATTGAAAAACATCATGTTATTCATATACCAGAAATGTTTGAAGCTACTGACTGAATGAAAGGAGCTGGCATCTCACTCTCTTTGAATCTTCTTTATCATGCTAAGAGGAGCAGGAAAAAGCAAAAAATTTCAGAATTGCACCTTGCAATGCGGAGAAATTACTGTTTGTGCATTTACAATATTCATTGATTTTTGCCATTGAAAAACGTCCAGAAATGATTGAAGGTACTGACTGAATGAAAGGAGCTGGCATCTCACTCTCTTTGAATCTTCTTTATCATGCTAAGAGGAGCAGGAAAAAGCAAAAAATTTCAGAATTGCACCTTGCAATGCGGAGAAATTACTGTTTGTGCATTTACAATATTCATTGATTTTTGCCATTGAAAAACGTCCAGAAATGATTGAAGCTACTGACTGAATGAAAGGAGCTGGCATCTCACTCTCTTTGAATCTTCTTTATCATGCTAAGAGGAGCAGGAAAAAGCAAAAAATTTCAGAATTGCACCTTGCAATGCGGAGAAATTACAGTTTGTGCATTTACAATATTCATTGATTTTTGCCATTGAAAAACGTCCAGAAATGATTGAAGCTACTGACTGAATGAAAGGAGCTGGCATCTCACACTCTTTGAATCTTCTTTATCATGCTAAGAGGAGCAGGAAAAAGCAAAAAATTTCAGAATTGCACCTTGCAATGCGGAGAAATTACTGTTTGTGCATTTACAATATTCGTTGATTTTTGCCATTGAAAAACGTCCAGAAATGATTGAAGCTACTGACTGAATGAAAGGAGCTGGCATCTCACTCTCTTTGAATCTTCTTTATCATGCTAAGAGGAGCAGGAAAAAGCAAAAAATTTCAGAATTGCACCTTGCAATGCGGAGAAATTACAGTTTGTGCATTTACAATATTCATTGATTTTTGCCATTGAAAAACGTCCAGAAATGATTGAAGCTACTGACTGAATGAAAGGAGCTGGCATCTCACTCTCTTTGAATCTTCTTTATCATGCTAAGAGGAGCAGGAAAAAGCAAAAAATTTCAGAATTGCACCTTGCAATGCGGAGAAATTACTGTTTGTGCATTTACAATATTCATTGATTTTTGCCATTGAAAAACATGTTATTCATATACCAGAAATGTTTGAAGCTCCTGACTGAATGAAAGGAGCTGGCACCTCACTCTCTTTGAATCTTCTTTATCATGCTAAGAGGAGCAGGAAAAAGCAAAAAATTTCAGAATTGCACCTTGCAATGCGGAGAAATTACTGTTTGTGCATTTACAATATTCATTGATTTTTGCCATTGAAAAACGTCCAGAAATGATTGAAGCTACTGACTGAATGAAAGGAGCTGGCATCTCACTCTCTTTGAATCTTCTTTATCATGCTAAGAGGAGCAGGAAAAAGCAAAAAATTTCAGAATTGCACCTTGCAATGCGGAGAAATTACTGTTTGTGCATTTACAATATTCATTGATTTTTGCCATTGAAAAATGTCCAGAAATGATTGAAGCTACTGACTGAATGAAAGGAGCTGGCATCTCACTCTCTTTGAATCTTCTTTACCATGCTAAGAGGAGCAGGAAAAAGCAAAAAATTTCAGAATTGCGCCTTGCAATGCGGAGAAATTACTGTTTGTGCATTTACAAAATTCATTGATTTTTGCCATTGAAAAACATCATGTTATTCATATACCAGAAATGATTGAAGCTACTGACTGAAGGAAAGGAGCTGGCATCTCACTCTCTTTGAATCTTCTTTATCATGCTAAGAGGAGCAGGAAAAAGCAAAAAATTTCAGAATTGCACCTTGCAATGCGGAGAAATTACTGTTTGTGCATTTACAATATTCATTGATTTTTGCCATTGAAAAAGTCCAGAAATGATTGAAGCTACTGACTGAATGAAAGGAGCTGGCATCTCACTCTCTTTGAATCTTCTTTATCATGCTAAGAGGAGCAGGAAAAAGTAAAAAATTTCAGAATTGCACCTTGCAATGCGGAGAAATTACTGTTTGTGCATTTACAATATTCAAAGATTTTTGCCATTGAAAAACGTCCAGAAATGATTGAAGCTACTGACTGAATGAAAGGAGCTGGCATCTCACTCTCTTTGAATCTTGTTTATCATGCTAAGAGGAGCAGGAAAAAGCAAAAAATTTCAGAATTGCACCTTGCAATGTGGAGAAATTACTGTTTGTGCATTTACAATATTCATTGATTTTTGCCATTGAAAAACGTCCAGAAATGATTGAAGCTACTGACTGAATGAAAGGAGCTGGCATCTCACTCTCTTTGAATCTTCTTTATCATGCTAAGAGGAGCAGGAAAAAGCAAAAAATTTCAGAATTGCACCTTGCAATGCGGAGAAATTACTGTTTGTGCATTTACAATATTCATTGATTTTTGCTATTGAAAAACATCATGTTATTCATATACCAGAAATGATTGAAGCTACTGACTGAATGAAAGGAGCTGGCATCTCACTCTCTTTGAATCTTCTTTATCATGCTAAGAGGAGCAGGAAAAAGCAAAAAATTTCAGAATTGCACCTTGCAATGCGGAGAAATTACAGTTTGTGCATTTACAATATTCATTGATTTTTGCCATTGAAAAACGTCCAGAAATGATTGAAGCTACTGACTGAATGAAAGGAGCTGGCATCTCACTCTCTTTGAATCTTCTTTATCATGCTAAGAGGAGCAGGAAAAAGCAAAAAATTTCAGAATTGCACCTTGCAATGCGGAGAAATTACTGTTTGTGCATTTACAATATTCATTGATTTTTGCCATTGAAAAACGTCCAGAAATGATTGAAGGTACTGACTGAATGAAAGGAGCTGGCATATCACTCTCTTTGAATCTTCTTTATCATGCTAAGAGGAGCAGGAAAAAGCAAAAAATTTCAGAATTGCACCTTGCAATGCGGAGAAATTACTGTTTGTGCATTTACAATATTCATTGATTTTTGCCATTGAAAAACGTCCAGAAATGATTGAAGCTACTGACTGAATGAAAGGAGCTGGCATCTCACTCTCTTTGAATCTTCTTTATCATGCTAAGAGGAGCAGGAAAAAGCAAAAAATTTCAGAATTGCACCTTGCAATGCGGAGAAATTACTGTTTGTGCATTTACAATATTCATTGATTTTTGCCATTGAAAAACGTCCAGAAATGATTGAAGCTACTGACTGAATGAAAGGAGCTGGCATCTCACTCTCTTTGAATCTTCTTTATCATGCTAAGAGGAGCAGGAAAAAGCAAAAAATTTCAGAATTGCACCTTGCAATGCGGAGAAATTACTGTTTGTGCATTTACAATATTCATTGATTTTTGCCATTGAAAAACGTCCAGAAATGATTGAAGGTACTGACTGAATGAAAGGAGCTGGCATATCACTCTCTTTGAATCTTCTTTATCATGCTAAGAGGAGCAGGAAAAAGCAAAAAATTTCAGAATTGCACCTTGCAATGCGGAGAAATTACTGTTTGTGCATTTACAATATTCATTGATTTTTGCCATTGAAAAACGTCCAGAAATGATTGAAGCTACTGACTGAATGAAAGGAGCTGGCATCTCACTCTCTTTGAATCTTCTTTATCATGCTAAGAGGAGCAGGAAAAAGCAAAAAATTTCAGAATTGCACCTTGCAATGCGGAGAAATTACTGTTTGTGCATTTACAATATTCATTGATTTTTGCCATTGAAAAACATCATGTTATTCATATACCAGAAATGTTTGAAGCTACTGACTGAATGAAAGGAGCTGGCATCTCACTCTCTTTGAATCTTCTTTATCATGCTAAGAGGAGCAGGAAAAAGCAAAAAATTTCAGAATTGCACCTTGCAATGCGGAGAAATTACTGTTTGTGCATTTACAATATTCTTTGATTTTTGCCATTGAAAAACATCATGTTATTCATATACCAGAAATGATTGAAGCTACTGACTGAATGAAAGGAGCTGGCATCTCACTCTCTTTGAATCTTCTTTATCATGCTAAGAGGAGCAGGATAAAGCAAAAAATTTCAGACTTGCACCTTGCAATGCGGAGAAATTACTGTTTGTGCATTTACAATATTCATTGATTTTTGCCATTGAAAAACATCATGTTATTCATATACCAGAAATGTTTGAAGCTACTGACTGAATGAAAGGAGCTGGCATCTCACTCTCTTTGAATCTTCTTTATCATGCTAAGAGGAGCAGGAAAAAGCAAAAAATTTCAGAATTGCACCTTGCAATGCGGAGAAATTACTGTTTGTGCATTTACAATATTCATTGATTTTTGCCATTGAAAAACGTCCAGAAATGATTGAAGGTACTGACTGAATGAAAGGAGCTGGCATCTCACTCTCTTTGAATCTTCTTTATCATGCTAAGAGGAGCAGGAAAAAGCAAAAAATTTCAGAATTGCACCTTGCAATGCGGAGAAATTACTGTTTGTGCATTTACAATATTCATTGATTTTTGCCATTGAAAAACGTCCAGAAATGATTGAAGCTACTGACTGAATGAAAGGAGCTGGCATCTCACTCTCTTTGAATCTTCTTTATCATGCTAAGAGGAGCAGGAAAAAGCAAAAAATTTCAGAATTGCACCTTGCAATGCGGAGAAATTACAGTTTGTGCATTTACAATATTCATTGATTTTTGCCATTGAAAAACGTCCAGAAATGATTGAAGCTACTGACTGAATGAAAGGAGCTGGCATCTCACTCTCTTTGAATCTTCTTTATCATGCTAAGAGGAGCAGGAAAAAGCAAAAAATTTCAGAATTGCACCTTGCAATGCGGAGAAATTACTGTTTGTGCATTTACAATATTCGTTGATTTTTGCCATTGAAAAACGTCCAGAAATGATTGAAGCTACTGACTGAATGAAAGGAGCTGGCATCTCACTCTCTTTGAATCTTCTTTATCATGCTAAGAGGAGCAGGAAAAAGCAAAAAATTTCAGAATTGCACCTTGCAATGCGGAGAAATTACAGTTTGTGCATTTACAATATTCATTGATTTTTGCCATTGAAAAACGTCCAGAAATGATTGAAGCTACTGACTGAATGAAAGGAGCTGGCATCTCACTCTCTTTGAATCTTCTTTATCATGCTAAGAGGAGCAGGAAAAAGCAAAAAATTTCAGAATTGCACCTTGCAATGCGGAGAAATTACTGTTTGTGCATTTACAATATTCATTGATTTTTGCCATTGAAAAACATGTTATTCATATACCAGAAATGTTTGAAGCTCCTGACTGAATGAAAGGAGCTGGCACCTCACTCTCTTTGAATCTTCTTTATCATGCTAAGAGGAGCAGGAAAAAGCAAAAAATTTCAGAATTGCACCTTGCAATGCGGAGAAATTACTGTTTGTGCATTTACAATATTCATTGATTTTTGCCATTGAAAAACGTCCAGAAATGATTGAAGCTACTGACTGAATGAAAGGAGCTGGCATCTCACTCTCTTTGAATCTTCTTTATCATGCTAAGAGGAGCAGGAAAAAGCAAAAAATTTCAGAATTGCACCTTGCAATGCGGAGAAATTACTGTTTGTGCATTTACAATATTCATTGATTTTTGCCATTGAAAAATGTCCAGAAATGATTGAAGCTACTGACTGAATGAAAGGAGCTGGCATCTCACTCTCTTTGAATCTTCTTTATCATGCTAAGAGGAGCAGGAAAAAGCAAAAAATTTCAGAATTGCGCCTTGCAATGCGGAGAAATTACTGTTTGTGCATTTACAAAATTCATTGATTTTTGCCATTGAAAAACATCATGTTATTCATATACCAGAAATGATTGAAGCTACTGACTGAAGGAAAGGAGCTGGCATCTCACTCTCTTTGAATCTTCTTTATCATGCTAAGAGGAGCAGGAAAAAGCAAAAAATTTCAGAATTGCACCTTGCAATGCGGAGAAATTACTGTTTGTGCATTTACAATATTCATTGATTTTTGCCATTGAAAAACGTCCAGAAATGATTGAAGCTACTGACTGAATGAAAGGAGCTGGCATCTCACTCTCTTTGAATCTTCTTTATCATGCTAAGAGGAGCAGGAAAAAGTAAAAAATTTCAGAATTGCACCTTGCAATGCGGAGAAATTACTGTTTGTGCATTTACAATATTCAATGATTTTTGCCATTGAAAAACGTCCAGAAATGATTGAAGCTACTGACTGAATGAAAGGAGCTGGCATCTCACTCTCTTTGAATCTTGTTTATCATGCTAAGAGGAGCAGGAAAAAGCAAAAAATTTCAGAATTGCACCTTGCAATGTGGAGAAATTATTGTTTGTGCATTTACAATATTCATTGATTTTTGCCATTGAAAAACGTCCAGAAATGATTGAAGCTACTGACTGAATGAAAGGAGCTGGCATCTCACTCTCTTTGAATCTTCTTTATCATGCTAAGAGGAGCAGGAAAAAGCAAAAAATTTCAGAATTGCACCTTGCAATGCGGAGAAATTACTGTTTGTGCATTTACAATATTCATTGATTTTTGCTATTGAAAAACATCATGTTATTCATATACCAGAAATGATTGAAGCTACTGACTGAATGAAAGGAGCTGGCATCTCACTCTCTTTGAATCTTCTTTATCATGCTAAGAGGAGCAGGAAAAAGCAAAAAATTTCAGAATTGCACCTTGCAATGCGGAGAAATTACAGTTTGTGCATTTACAATATTCATTGATTTTTGCCATTGAAAAACGTCCAGAAATGATTGAAGCTACTGACTGAATGAAAGGAGCTGGCATCTCACTCTCTTTGAATCTTCTTTATCATGCTAAGAGGAGCAGGAAAAAGCAAAAAATTTCAGAATTGCACCTTGCAATGCGGAGAAATTACTGTTTGTGCATTTACAATATTCATTGATTTTTGCCATTGAAAAACGTCCAGAAATGATTGAAGGTACTGACTGAATGAAAGGAGCTGGCATATCACTCTCTTTGAATCTTCTTTATCATGCTAAGAGGAGCAGGAAAAAGCAAAAAATTTCAGAATTGCACCTTGCAATGCGGAGAAATTACTGTTTGTGCATTTACAATATTCATTGATTTTTGCCATTGAAAAACGTCCAGAAATGATTGAAGCTACTGACTGAATGAAAGGAGCTGGCATCTCACTCTCTTTGAATCTTCTTTATCATGCTAAGAGGAGCAGGAAAAAGCAAAAAATTTCAGAATTGCACCTTGCAATGCGGAGAAATTACTGTTTGTGCATTTACAATATTCATTGATTTTTGCCATTGAAAAATGTCCAGAAATGATTGAAGCTACTGACTGAATGAAAGGAGCTGGCATCTCACTCTCTTTGAATCTTCTTTATCATGCTAAGAGGAGCAGGAAAAAGCAAAAAATTTCAGAATTGCGCCTTGCAATGCGGAGAAATTACTGTTTGTGCATTTACAAAATTCATTGATTTTTGCCATTGAAAAACATCATGTTATTCATATACCAGAAATGATTGAAGCTACTGACTGAAGGAAAGGAGCTGGCATCTCACTCTCTTTGAATCTTCTTTATCATGCTAAGAGGAGCAGGAAAAAGCAAAAAATTTCAGAATTGCACCTTGCAATGCGGAGAAATTACTGTTTGTGCATTTACAATATTCATTGATTTTTGCCATTGAAAAACATCCAGAAATGATTGTAGCTACTGACTGAATGAAAGGAGCTGGCATCTCACTCTCTTTGAATCTTCTTTATCATGCTAAGAGGAGCAGGAAAAAGCAAAAAATTTCAGAATTGCACCTTGCAATGCGGAGAAATTACTGTTTGTGCATTTACAATATTCATTGATTTTTGCGATTGAAAAACATCATGTTATTCATATACCAGAAATGATTGAAGCTACTGACTGAATGAAAGGAGCTGGCATCTCACTCTCTTTGAATCTTCTTTATCATGCTAAGAGGAGCAGGAAAAAGTAAAAAATTTCAGAATTGCACCTTGCAATGCGGAGAAATTATTGTTTGTGCATTTACAATATTCAATGATTTTTGCCATTGAAAAACGTCCAGAAATGATTGAAGCTACTGACTGAATGAAAGGAGCTGGCATCTCACTCTCTTTGAATCTTGTTTATCATGCTAAGAGGAGCAGGAAAAAGCAAAAAATTTCAGAATTGCACCTTGCAATGCGGAGAAATTACTGTTTGTGCATTTACAATATTCATTGATTTTTGCCATTGAAAAACGTCCAGAAATGATTGAAGCTACTGACTGAATGAAAGGAGCTGGCATCTCACTCTCTTTGAATCTTCTTTATCATGCTAAGAGGAGCAGGAAAAAGCAAAAAATTTCAGAATTGCACCTTGCAATGCGGAGAAATTACTGTTTGTGCATTTACAATATTCATTGATTTTTGCCATTGAAAAACATCATGTTATTCATATACCAGAAATGATTGAAGCTACTGACTGAATGAAAGGAGCTGGCATCTCACTCTCTTTGAATCTTCTTTATCATGCTAAGAGGAGCAGGAAAAAGCAAAAAATTTCAGAATTGCACCTTGCAATGCGGAGAAATTACAGTTTGTGCATTTACAATATTCATTGATTTTTGCCATTGAAAAACGTCCAGAAATGATTGAAGCTACTGACTGAATGAAAGGAGCTGGCATCTCACTCTCTTTGAATCTTCTTTATCATGCTAAGAGGAGCAGGAAAAAGCAAAAAATTTCAGAATTGCACCTTGCAATGCGGAGAAATTACTGTTTGTGCATTTACAATATTCATTGATTTTTGCCATTGAAAAACGTCCAGAAATGATTGAAGCTACTGACTGAATGAAAGGAGCTGGCATCTCACTCTCTTTGAATCTTCTTTATCATGCTAAGAGGAGCAGGAAAAAGCAAAAAATTTCAGAATTGCACCTTGCAATGCGGAGAAATTACTGTTTGTGCATTTACAATATTCATTGATTTTTGCCATTGAAAAACATCATGTTATTCATATACCAGAAATGATTGAAGCTACTGACTGAATGAAAGGAGCTGGCATCTCACTCTCTTTGAATCTTCTTTATCATGCTAAGAGGAGCAGGAAAAAGCAAAAAATTTCAGAATTGCACCTTGCAATGCGGAGAAATTACAGTTTGTGCATTTACAATATTCATTGATTTTTGCCATTGAAAAACGTCCAGAAATGATTGAAGCTACTGACTGAATGAAAGGAGCTGGCATCTCACTCTCTTTGAATCTTCTTTATCATGCTAAGAGGAGCAGGAAAAAGCAAAAAATTTCAGAATTGCACCTTGCAATGCGGAGAAATTACTGTTTGTGCATTTACAATATTCATTGATTTTTGCCATTGAAAAACATGTTATTCATATACCAGAAATGTTTGAAGCTCCTGACTGAATGAAAGGAGCTGGCACCTCACTCTCTTTGAATCTTCTTTATCATGCTAAGAGGAGCAGGAAAAAGCAAAAAATTTCAGAATTGCACCTTGCAATGCGGAGAAATTACTGTTTGTGCATTTACAATATTCATTGATTTTTGCCATTGAAAAACGTCCAGAAATGATTGAAGCTACT
The DNA here is from genome assembly GCF_046119375.1 of Phyllobates terribilis. Classification (NCBI taxonomy): domain Eukaryota; kingdom Metazoa; phylum Chordata; class Amphibia; order Anura; family Dendrobatidae; genus Phyllobates; species Phyllobates terribilis. The sequence goes on along the minus strand of NW_027364630.1, from coordinate 43,133 downwards.
GACTGAATGAAAGGAGCTGGCATCTCACTCTCTTTGAATCTTCTTTATCATGCTAAGAGGAGCAGGAAAAAGCAAAAAATTTCAGAATTGCACCTTGCAATGCGGAGAAATTACTGTTTGTGCATTTACAATATTCATTGATTTTTGCCATTGAAAAATGTCCAGAAATGATTGAAGCTACTGACTGAATGAAAGGAGCTGGCATCTCACTCTCTTTGAATCTTCTTTATCATGCTAAGAGGAGCAGGAAAAAGCAAAAAATTTCAGAATTGCGCCTTGCAATGCGGAGAAATTACTGTTTGTGCATTTACAAAATTCATTGATTTTTGCCATTGAAAAACATCATGTTATTCATATACCAGAAATGATTGAAGCTACTGACTGAAGGAAAGGAGCTGGCATCTCACTCTCTTTGAATCTTCTTTATCATGCTAAGAGGAGCAGGAAAAAGCAAAAAATTTCAGAATTGCACCTTGCAATGCGGAGAAATTACTGTTTGTGCATTTACAATATTCATTGATTTTTGCCATTGAAAAACGTCCAGAAATGATTGAAGCTACTGACTGAATGAAAGGAGCTGGCATCTCACTCTCTTTGAATCTTCTTTATCATGCTAAGAGGAGCAGGAAAAAGTAAAAAATTTCAGAATTGCACCTTGCAATGCGGAGAAATTACTGTTTGTGCATTTACAATATTCAATGATTTTTGCCATTGAAAAACGTCCAGAAATGATTGAAGCTACTGACTGAATGAAAGGAGCTGGCATCTCACTCTCTTTGAATCTTGTTTATCATGCTAAGAGGAGCAGGAAAAAGCAAAAAATTTCAGAATTGCACCTTGCAATGTGGAGAAATTATTGTTTGTGCATTTACAATATTCATTGATTTTTGCCATTGAAAAACGTCCAGAAATGATTGAAGCTACTGACTGAATGAAAGGAGCTGGCATCTCACTCTCTTTGAATCTTCTTTATCATGCTAAGAGGAGCAGGAAAAAGCAAAAAATTTCAGAATTGCACCTTGCAATGCGGAGAAATTACTGTTTGTGCATTTACAATATTCATTGATTTTTGCTATTGAAAAACATCATGTTATTCATATACCAGAAATGATTGAAGCTACTGACTGAATGAAAGGAGATGGCATCTCACTCTCTTTGAATCTTCTTTATCATGCTAAGTGGAGCAGGAAAAAGCAAAAAATTTCAGAATTGCACCTTGCAATGCGGAGAAATTACAGTTTGTGCATTTACAATATTCATTGATTTTTGCCATTGAGAAACGTCCAGAAATGATTGAAGCTACTGAATGAATGAAAGGAGCTGGCATCTCACTCTCTTTGAATCTTCTTTATCATGCTAAGAGGAGCAGGAAAAAGCAAAAAATTTCAGAATTGCACCTTGCAATGCGGAGAAATTACTGTTTGTGCATTTACAATATTCATTGATTTTTGCCATTGAAAAACGTCCAGAAATGATTGAAGGTACTGACTGAATGAAAGGAGCTGGCATATCACTCTCTTTGAATCTTCTTTATCGTGCTAAGAGGAGCAGGAAAAAGCAAAAAATTTCAGAATTGCACCTTGCAATGCGGAGAAATTACTGTTTGTGCATTTACAATATTCATTGATTTTTGCCATTGAAAAACGTCCAGAAATGATTGAAGCTACTGACTGAATGAAAGGAGCTGGCATCTCACTCTCTTTGAATCTTCTTTATCATGCTAAGAGGAGCAGGAAAAAGCAAAAAATTTCAGAATTGCACCTTGCAATGCGGAGAAATTACTGTTTGTGCATTTACAATATTCATTGATTTTTGCCATTGAAAAATGTCCAGAAATGATTGAAGCTACTGACTGAATGAAAGGAGCTGGCATCTCACTCTCTTTGAATCTTCTTTATCATGCTAAGAGGAGCAGGAAAAAGCAAAAAATTTCAGAATTGCGCCTTGCAATGCGGAGAAATTACTGTTTGTGCATTTACAAAATTCATTGATTTTTGCCATTGAAAAACATCATGTTATTCATATACCAGAAATGATTGAAGCTACTGACTGAAGGAAAGGAGCTGGCATCTCACTCTCTTTGAATCTTCTTTATCATGCTAAGAGGAGCAGGAAAAAGCAAAAAATTTCAGAATTGCACCTTGCAATGCGGAGAAATTACTGTTTGTGCATTTACAATATTCATTGATTTTTGCCATTGAAAAACATCCAGAAATGATTGTAGCTACTGACTGAATGAAAGGAGCTGGCATCTCACTCTCTTTGAATCTTCTTTATCATGCTAAGAGGAGCAGGAAAAAGCAAAAAATTTCAGAATTGCACCTTGCAATGCGGAGAAATTACTGTTTGTGCATTTACAATATTCATTGATTTTTGCGATTGAAAAACATCATGTTATTCATATACCAGAAATGATTGAAGCTACTGACTGAATGAAAGGAGCTGGCATCTCACTCTCTTTGAATCTTCTTTATCATGCTAAGAGGAGCAGGAAAAAGCAAAAAATTTCAGAATTGCACCTTGCAATGCGGAGAAATTACTGTTTGTGCATTTACAATATTCATTGATTTTTGCTATTGAAAAACATCATGTTATTCATATACCAGAAATGATTGAAGCTACTGACTGAATGAAAGGAGCTGGCATCTCACTCTCTTTGAATCTTCTTTATCATGCTAAGAGGAGCAGGAAAAAGCAAAAAATTTCAGAATTGCACCTTGCAATGCGGAGAAATTACAGTTTGTGCATTTACAATATTCATTGATTTTTGCCATTGAGAAACGTCCAGAAATGATTGAAGCTACTGAATGAATGAAAGGAGCTGGCATCTCACTCTCTTTGAATCTTCTTTATCATGCTAAGAGGAGCAGGAAAAAGCAAAAAATTTCAGAATTGCACCTTGCAATGCGGAGAAATTACTGTTTGTGCATTTACAATATTCATTGATTTTTGCCATTGAAAAACGTCCAGAAATGATTGAAGGTACTGACTGAATGAAAGGAGCTGGCATATCACTCTCTTTGAATCTTCTTTATCGTGCTAAGAGGAGCAGGAAAAAGCAAAAAATTTCAGAATTGCACCTTGCAATGCGGAGAAATTACTGTTTGTGCATTTACAATATTCATTGATTTTTGCCATTGAAAAACGTCCAGAAATGATTGAAGCTACTGACTGAATGAAAGGAGCTGGCATCTCACTCTCTTTGAATCTTCTTTATCATGCTAAGAGGAGCAGGAAAAAGCAAAAAATTTCAGAATTGCACCTTGCAATGCGGAGAAATTACTGTTTGTGCATTTACAATATTCATTGATTTTTGCCATTGAAAAATGTCCAGAAATGATTGAAGCTACTGACTGAATGAAAGGAGCTGGCATCTCACTCTCTTTGAATCTTCTTTATCATGCTAAGAGGAGCAGGAAAAAGCAAAAAATTTCAGAATTGCGCCTTGCAATGCGGAGAAATTACTGTTTGTGCATTTACAAAATTCATTGATTTTTGCCATTGAAAAACATCATGTTATTCATATACCAGAAATGATTGAAGCTACTGACTGAAGGAAAGGAGCTGGCATCTCACTCTCTTTGAATCTTCTTTATCATGCTAAGAGGAGCAGGAAAAAGCAAAAAATTTCAGAATTGCACCTTGCAATGCGGAGAAATTACTGTTTGTGCATTTACAATATTCATTGATTTTTGCCATTGAAAAACATCCAGAAATGATTGTAGCTACTGACTGAATGAAAGGAGCTGGCATCTCACTCTCTTTGAATCTTCTTTATCATGCTAAGAGGAGCAGGAAAAAGCAAAAAATTTCAGAATTGCACCTTGCAATGCGGAGAAATTACTGTTTGTGCATTTACAATATTCATTGATTTTTGCGATTGAAAAACATCATGTTATTCATATACCAGAAATGATTGAAGCTACTGACTGAATGAAAGGAGCTGGCATCTCACTCTCTTTGAATCTTCTTTATCATGCTAAGAGGAGCAGGAAAAAGTAAAAAATTTCAGAATTGCACCTTGCAATGCGGAGAAATTACTGTTTGTGCATTTACAATATTCAATGATTTTTGCCATTGAAAAACGTCCAGAAATGATTGAAGCTACTGACTGAATGAAAGGAGCTGGCATCTCACTCTCTTTGAATCTTGTTTATCATGCTAAGAGGAGCAGGAAAAAGCAAAAAATTTCAGAATTGCACCTTGCAATGCGGAGAAATTACTGTTTGTGCATTTACAATATTCATTGATTTTTGCCATTGAAAAACGTCCAGAAATGATTGAAGCTACTGACTGAATGAAAGGAGCTGGCATCTCACTCTCTTTGAATCTTCTTTATCATGCTAAGAGGAGCAGGAAAAAGCAAAAAATTTCAGAATTGCACCTTGCAATGCGGAGAAATTACTGTTTGTGCATTTACAATATTCATTGATTTTTGCCATTGAAAAACATCATGTTATTCATATACCAGAAATGATTGAAGCTACTGACTGAATGAAAGGAGCTGGCATCTCACTCTCTTTGAATCTTCTTTATCATGCTAAGAGGAGCAGGAAAAAGCAAAAAATTTCAGAATTGCACCTTGCAATGCGGAGAAATTACTGTTTGTGCATTTACAATATTCATTGATTTTTGCCATTGAAAAACGTCCAGAAATGATTGAAGCTACTGACTGAATGAAAGGAGATGGCATCTCACTCTCTTTGAATCTTGTTTATCATGCTAAGAGGAGCAGGAAAAAGCAAAAAATTTCAGAATTGCACCTTGCAATGCGGAGAAATTACTGTTTGTGCATTTACAATATTCATTGATTTTTGCCATTGAAAAATGTCCAGAAATGATTGAAGCTACTGACTGAATGAAAGGAGCTGGCATCTCACTCTCTTTGAATCTTCTTTATCATGCTAAGAGGAGCAGGAAAAAGCAAAAAATTTCAGAATTGCACCTTGCAATGCGGAGAAATTACTGTTTGTGCATTTACAATATTCATTGATTTTTGCTATTGAAAAACATCATGTTATTCATATACCAGAAATGATTGAAGCTACTGACAGAATGAAAGGAGCTGGCATCTCACTCTCTTTGAATCTTCTTTATCATGCTAAGAGGAGCAGGAAAAAGCAAAAAATTTCAGAATTGCACCTTGCAATGCGGAGAAATTACAGTTTGTGCATTTACAATATTCATTGATTTTTGCCATTGAAAAACGTCCAGAAATGATTGAAGCTACTGACTGAATGAAAGGAGCTGGCATCTCACTCTCTTTGAATCTTCTTTATCATGCTAAGAGGAGCAGGAAAAAGCAAAAAATTTCAGAATTGCACCTTGCAATGCGGAGAAATTACTGTTTGTGCATTTACAATATTCATTGATTTTTGCCATTGAAAAACATGTTATTCATATACCAGAAATGTTTGTAGCTCCTGACAGAATGAAAGGAGCTGGCACCTCACTCTCTTTGAATCTTCTTTATCATGCTAAGAGGAGCAGGAAAAAGCAAAAAATTTCAGAATTGCACCTTGCAATGCGGAGAAATTACTGTTTGTGCATTTACAATATTCATTGATTTTTGCCATTGAAAAACGTCCAGAAATGATTGAAGCTACTGACTGAATGAAAGGAGCTGTCATCTCACTCTCTTTGAATCTTCTTTATCATGCTAAGAGGAGCAGGAAAAAGCAAAAAATTTCAGAATTGCACCGTGCAATGCGGAGAAATTACTGTTTGTGCATTTACAATATTCATTGATTTTTGCCATTGAAAAATGTCCAGAAATGATTGAAGCTACTGACTGAATGAAAGGAGCTGGCATCTCACTCTCTTTGAATCTTCTTTATCATGCTAGGATTAGCAGGAAAAAGCAAAAAATTTCAGAATTGCACCTTGCAATGTGGAGATATTACTGTTTGTGCATTTACAATATTCATTGATTTTTGCCATTGAAAAACATGTTTTTCATATACCAGAAATGTTTGAAGCTACTGACTGAATGAAAGGAGCTGGCATCTCACTCTCTTTGAATCTTCTTTATCATGCTAGGATTAACAGGAAAAAGCAAAAAATTTCAGATTTTCACCTTGCAATGTGGAGATATTACTGTTTGTGCATTTACAATATTCATTGATTTTTGCCATTGAAAAACATCATGTTTTTCATATACCAGAAATGTTTGAAGCTACTGACTGAATGAAAGGAGCTGGCATCTCACTCTCTTTGAATCTTCTTTATCATGCTAGGATTAACAGGAAAAAGCAAAAAATTTCAGAATTGCACCTTGCAATGTGGAGATATTACTGTTTGTGCATTTACAATATTCATTGATTTTTGCCATTAAAAAATGTCCAGAAATGATTGAAGCTACTGACTGAATGAAAGGAGCTGGCATCTCACTCTCTTTGAATCTTCTTTATCATGCTAAGAGGAGCAGGAAAAAGCAAAAAATTTCAGAATTGCACCTTGCAATGCGGAGAAATTACTGTTTGTGCATTTACAATATTCATTGATTTTTGCCATTGAAAAATGTCCAGAAATGATTGAAGCTACTGACTGAATGAAAGGAGCTGGCATCTCACTCTCTTTGAATCTTCTTTATCATGCTAAGAGGAGCAGGAAAAAGCAAAAAATTTCAGAATTGCGCCTTGCAATGCGGAGAAATTACTGTTTGTGCATTTACAAAATTCATTGATTTTTGCCATTGAAAAACATCATGTTATTCATATACCAGAAATGATTGAAGCTACTGACTGAAGGAAAGGAGCTGGCATCTCACTCTCTTTGAATCTTCTTTATCATGCTAAGAGGAGCAGGAAAAAGCAAAAAATTTCAGAATTGCACCTTGCAATGCGGAGAAATTACTGTTTGTGCATTTACAATATTCATTGATTTTTGCCATTGAAAAACGTCCAGAAATGATTGAAGCTACTGACTGAATGAAAGGAGCTGGCATCTCACTCTCTTTGAATCTTCTTTATCATGCTAAGAGGAGCAGGAAAAAGTAAAAAATTTCAGAATTGCACCTTGCAATGCGGAGAAATTACTGTTTGTGCATTTACAATATTCAATGATTTTTGCCATTGAAAAACGTCCAGAAATGATTGAAGCTACTGACTGAATGAAAGGAGCTGGCATCTCACTCTCTTTGAATCTTGTTTATCATGCTAAGAGGAGCAGGAAAAAGCAAAAAATTTCAGAATTGCACCTTGCAATGTGGAGAAATTATTGTTTGTGCATTTACAATATTCATTGATTTTTGCCATTGAAAAACGTCCAGAAATGATTGAAGCTACTGACTGAATGAAAGGAGCTGGCATCTCACTCTCTTTGAATCTTCTTTATCATGCTAAGAGGAGCAGGAAAAAGCAAAAAATTTCAGAATTGCACCTTGCAATGCGGAGAAATTACTGTTTGTGCATTTACAATATTCATTGATTTTTGCTATTGAAAAACATCATGTTATTCATATACCAGAAATGATTGAAGCTACTGACTGAATGAAAGGAGATGGCATCTCACTCTCTTTGAATCTTCTTTATCATGCTAAGTGGAGCAGGAAAAAGCAAAAAATTTCAGAATTGCACCTTGCAATGCGGAGAAATTACAGTTTGTGCATTTACAATATTCATTGATTTTTGCCATTGAGAAACGTCCAGAAATGATTGAAGCTACTGAATGAATGAAAGGAGCTGGCATCTCACTCTCTTTGAATCTTCTTTATCATGCTAAGAGGAGCAGGAAAAAGCAAAAAATTTCAGAATTGCACCTTGCAATGCGGAGAAATTACTGTTTGTGCATTTACAATATTCATTGATTTTTGCCATTGAAAAACGTCCAGAAATGATTGAAGGTACTGACTGAATGAAAGGAGCTGGCATATCACTCTCTTTGAATCTTCTTTATCGTGCTAAGAGGAGCAGGAAAAAGCAAAAAATTTCAGAATTGCACCTTGCAATGCGGAGAAATTACTGTTTGTGCATTTACAATATTCATTGATTTTTGCCATTGAAAAACGTCCAGAAATGATTGAAGCTACTGACTGAATGAAAGGAGCTGGCATCTCACTCTCTTTGAATCTTCTTTATCATGCTAAGAGGAGCAGGAAAAAGCAAAAAATTTCAGAATTGCACCTTGCAATGCGGAGAAATTACTGTTTGTGCATTTACAATATTCATTGATTTTTGCCATTGAAAAATGTCCAGAAATGATTGAAGCTACTGACTGAATGAAAGGAGCTGGCATCTCACTCTCTTTGAATCTTCTTTATCATGCTAAGAGGAGCAGGAAAAAGCAAAAAATTTCAGAATTGCGCCTTGCAATGCGGAGAAATTACTGTTTGTGCATTTACAAAATTCATTGATTTTTGCCATTGAAAAACATCATGTTATTCATATACCAGAAATGATTGAAGCTACTGACTGAAGGAAAGGAGCTGGCATCTCACTCTCTTTGAATCTTCTTTATCATGCTAAGAGGAGCAGGAAAAAGCAAAAAATTTCAGAATTGCACCTTGCAATGCGGAGAAATTACTGTTTGTGCATTTACAATATTCATTGATTTTTGCCATTGAAAAACATCCAGAAATGATTGTAGCTACTGACTGAATGAAAGGAGCTGGCATCTCACTCTCTTTGAATCTTCTTTATCATGCTAAGAGGAGCAGGAAAAAGCAAAAAATTTCAGAATTGCACCTTGCAATGCGGAGAAATTACTGTTTGTGCATTTACAATATTCATTGATTTTTGCGATTGAAAAACATCATGTTATTCATATACCAGAAATGATTGAAGCTACTGACTGAATGAAAGGAGCTGGCATCTCACTCTCTTTGAATCTTCTTTATCATGCTAAGAGGAGCAGGAAAAAGCAAAAAATTTCAGAATTGCACCTTGCAATGCGGAGAAATTACTGTTTGTGCATTTACAATATTCATGGATTTTTGCTATTGAAAAACATCATGTTATTCATATACCAGAAATGATTGAAGCTACTGACTGAATGAAAGGAGCTGGCATCTCACTCTCTTTGAATCTTCTTTATCATGCTAAGAGGAGCAGGAAAAAGCAAAAAATTTCAGAATTGCACCTTGCAATGCGGAGAAATTACAGTTTGTGCATTTACAATATTCATTGATTTTTGCCATTGAGAAACGTCCAGAAATGATTGAAGCTACTGAATGAATGAAAGGAGCTGGCATCTCACTCTCTTTGAATCTTCTTTATCATGCTAAGAGGAGCAGGAAAAAGCAAAAAATTTCAGAATTGCACCTTGCAATGCGGAGAAATTACTGTTTGTGCATTTACAATATTCATTGATTTTTGCCATTGAAAAACGTCCAGAAATGATTGAAGGTACTGACTGAATGAAAGGAGCTGGCATATCACTCTCTTTGAATCTTCTTTATCGTGCTAAGAGGAGCAGGAAAAAGCAAAAAATTTCAGAATTGCACCTTGCAATGCGGAGAAATTACTGTTTGTGCATTTACAATATTCATTGATTTTTGCCATTGAAAAACGTCCAGAAATGATTGAAGCTACTGACTGAATGAAAGGAGCTGGCATCTCACTCTCTTTGAATCTTCTTTATCATGCTAAGAGGAGCAGGAAAAAGCAAAAAATTTCAGAATTGCACCTTGCAATGCGGAGAAATTACTGTTTGTGCATTTACAATATTCATTGATTTTTGCCATTGAAAAATGTCCAGAAATGATTGAAGCTACTGACTGAATGAAAGGAGCTGGCATCTCACTCTCTTTGAATCTTCTTTATCATGCTAAGAGGAGCAGGAAAAAGCAAAAAATTTCAGAATTGCGCCTTGCAATGCGGAGAAATTACTGTTTGTGCATTTACAAAATTCATTGATTTTTGCCATTGAAAAACATCATGTTATTCATATACCAGAAATGATTGAAGCTACTGACTGAAGGAAAGGAGCTGGCATCTCACTCTCTTTGAATCTTCTTTATCATGCTAAGAGGAGCAGGAAAAAGCAAAAAATTTCAGAATTGCACCTTGCAATGCGGAGAAATTACTGTTTGTGCATTTACAATATTCATTGATTTTTGCCATTGAAAAACATCCAGAAATGATTGTAGCTACTGACTGAATGAAAGGAGCTGGCATCTCACTCTCTTTGAATCTTCTTTATCATGCTAAGAGGAGCAGGAAAAAGCAAAAAATTTCAGAATTGCACCTTGCAATGCGGAGAAATTACTGTTTGTGCATTTACAATATTCATTGATTTTTGCGATTGAAAAACATCATGTTATTCATATACCAGAAATGATTGAAGCTACTGACTGAATGAAAGGAGCTGGCATCTCACTCTCTTTGAATCTTCTTTATCATGCTAAGAGGAGCAGGAAAAAGTAAAAAATTTCAGAATTGCACCTTGCAATGCGGAGAAATTACTGTTTGTGCATTTACAATATTCAATGATTTTTGCCATTGAAAAACGTCCAGAAATGATTGAAGCTACTGACTGAATGAAAGGAGCTGGCATCTCACTCTCTTTGAATCTTGTTTATCATGCTAAGAGGAGCAGGAAAAAGCAAAAAATTTCAGAATTGCACCTTGCAATGCGGAGAAATTACTGTTTGTGCATTTACAATATTCATTGATTTTTGCCATTGAAAAACGTCCAGAAATGATTGAAGCTACTGACTGAATGAAAGGAGCTGGCATCTCACTCTCTTTGAATCTTCTTTATCATGCTAAGAGGAGCAGGAAAAAGCAAAAAATTTCAGAATTGCACCTTGCAATGCGGAGAAATTACTGTTTGTGCATTTACAATATTCATTGATTTTTGCCATTGAAAAACATCATGTTATTCATATACCAGAAATGATTGAAGCTACTGACTGAATGAAAGGAGCTGGCATCTCACTCTCTTTGAATCTTCTTTATCATGCTAAGAGGAGCAGGAAAAAGCAAAAAATTTCAGAATTGCACCTTGCAATGCGGAGAAATTACTGTTTGTGCATTTACAATATTCATTGATTTTTGCCATTGAAAAACGTCCAGAAATGATTGAAGCTACTGACTGAATGAAAGGAGATGGCATCTCACTCTCTTTGAATCTTGTTTATCATGCTAAGAGGAGCAGGAAAAAGCAAAAAATTTCAGAATTGCACCTTGCAATGCGGAGAAATTACTGTTTGTGCATTTACAATATTCATTGATTTTTGCCATTGAAAAATGTCCAGAAATGATTGAAGCTACTGACTGAATGAAAGGAGCTGGCATCTCACTCTCTTTGAATCTTCTTTATCATGCTAAGAGGAGCAGGAAAAAGCAAAAAATTTCAGAATTGCACCTTGCAATGCGGAGAAATTACTGTTTGTGCATTTACAATATTCATTGATTTTTGCTATTGAAAAACATCATGTTATTCATATACCAGAAATGATTGAAGCTACTGACAGAATGAAAGGAGCTGGCATCTCACTCTCTTTGAATCTTCTTTATCATGCTAAGAGGAGCAGGAAAAAGCAAAAAATTTCAGAATTGCACCTTGCAATGCGGAGAAATTACAGTTTGTGCATTTACAATATTCATTGATTTTTGCCATTGAAAAACGTCCAGAAATGATTGAAGCTACTGACTGAATGAAAGGAGCTGGCATCTCACTCTCTTTGAATCTTCTTTATCATGCTAAGAGGAGCAGGAAAAAGCAAAAAATTTCAGAATTGCACCTTGCAATGCGGAGAAATTACTGTTTGTGCATTTACAATATTCATTGATTTTTGCCATTGAAAAACATGTTATTCATATACCAGAAATGTTTGTAGCTCCTGACAGAATGAAAGGAGCTGGCACCTCACTCTCTTTGAATCTTCTTTATCATGCTAAGAGGAGCAGGAAAAAGCAAAAAATTTCAGAATTGCACCTTGCAATGCGGAGAAATTACTGTTTGTGCATTTACAATATTCATTGATTTTTGCCATTGAAAAACGTCCAGAAATGATTGAAGCTACTGACTGAATGAAAGGAGCTGTCATCTCACTCTCTTTGAATCTTCTTTATCATGCTAAGAGGAGCAGGAAAAAGCAAAAAATTTCAGAATTGCACCTTGCAATGCGGAGAAATTACTGTTTGTGCATTTACAATATTCATTGATTTTTGCCATTGAAAAATGTCCAGAAATGATTGAAGCTACTGACTGAATGAAAGGAGCTGGCATCTCACTCTCTTTGAATCTTCTTTATCATGCTAGGATTAGCAGGAAAAAGCAAAAAATTTCAGAATTGCACCTTGCAATGTGGAGATATTACTGTTTGTGCATTTACAATATTCATTGATTTTTGCCATTGAAAAACATGTTTTTCATATACCAGAAATGTTTGAAGCTACTGACTGAATGAAAGGAGCTGGCATCTCACTCTCTTTGAATCTTCTTTATCATGCTAGGATTAACAGGAAAAAGCAAAAAATTTCAGAATTTCACCTTGCAATGTGGAGATATTACTGTTTGTGCATTTACAATATTCATTGATTTTTGCCATTGAAAAACATCATGTTTTTCATATACCAGAAATGTTTGAAGCTACTGACTGAATGAAAGGAGCTGGCATCTCACTCTCTTTGAATCTTCTTTATCATGCTAGGATTAACAGGAAAAAGCAAAAAATTTCAGAATTGCACCTTGCAATGTGGAGATATTACTGTTTGTGCATTTACAATATTCATTGATTTTTGCCATTAAAAAATGTCCAGAAATGATTGAAGCTACTGACTGAATGAAAGGAGCTGGCATCTCACTCTCTTTGAATCTTCTTTATCATGCTAGGATTAGCAGGAAAAAGCAAAAAATTTCAGAATTGCACCTTGCAATGTGGAGATATTACTGTTTGTGCATTTACAATATTCATTGATTTTTGCCATTGAAAAACGTCCAGAAATGTTTGAAGCTACTGACTGAATGAAAGGAGCTGGCATCTCACTCTCTTTGAATCTTCTTTATCATGCTAGGATTAGCAGGAAAAAGCAAAAAATTTCAGAATTGCACCTTGCAATGTGGAGATATTACTGTTTGTGCATTTACAATATTCATTGATTTTTGCCATTGAAAAACATGTTTTTCATATACCAGAAATGTTTGAAGCTACTGACTGAATGAAAGGAGCTGGCATCTCACTCTCTTTGAATCTTCTTTATCATGCTAGGATTAGCAGGAAAAAGCAAAAAATTTCAGAATTGCACCTTGCAATGTGGAGATATTACTGTTTGTGCATTTACAATATTCATTGATTTTTGCCATTGAAAAACATGTGTTTTTCATATACCAGAAATGTTTGAAGCTACTGACTGAATGAAAGGAGCTGGCATCTCACTCTCTTTGAATCTTCTTTATCATGCTAGGATTAGCAGGAAAAAGCAAAAAATTTCAGAATTGCACCTTGCAATGTGGAGATATTACTGTTTGTGCATTTACAATATTCATTGATTTTTGCCATTGAAAAACATGTTTTTCATATACCAGAAATGTTTGAAGCTACTGACTGAATGAAAGGAGCTGGCATCTCACTCTCTTTGAATCTTCTTTATCATGCTAGGATTAACAGGAAAAAGCAAAAAATTTCAGAATTGCACCTTGCAATGTGGAGATATTACTGTTTGTGCATTTACAATATTCATTGATTTTTGCCATTGAAAAACGTCCAGAAATGTTTGAAGCTACTGACTGAATGAAAGGAGCTGGCATCTCACTCTCTTTGAATCTTCTTTATCATGCTAGGATTAGCAGGAAAAAGCAAAAAATTTCAGAATTGCACCTTGCAATGTGGAGATATTACTGTTTGTGCATTTACAATATTCATTGATTTTTGCCATTGAAAAACATGTTTTTCATATACCAGAAATGTTTGAAGCTACTGACTGAATGAAAGGAGCTGGCATGTCACTCTCTTTGAATCTTCTTTATCATGCTAGGATTAACAGGAAAAAGCAAAAAATTTCAGAATTGCACCTTGCAATGTGGAGATATTACTGTTTGTGCATTTACAATATTCATTGATTTTTGCCATTGAAAAACATGTTTTTCATATACCAGAAATGTTTGAAGCTACTGACTGAATGAAAGGAGCTGGCATCTCACTCTCTTTGAATCTTCTTTATCATGCTAGGATTAACAGGAAAAAGCAAAAAATTTCAGAATTGCACCTTGCAATGTGGAGATATTACTGTTTGTGCATTTACAATATTCATTGATTTTTGCCATTGAAAAACGTCCAGAAATGTTTGAAGCTACTGACTGAATGAAAGGAGCTGGCATCTCACTCTCTTTGAATCTTCTTTATCATGCTAGGATTAGCAGGAAAAAGCAAAAAATTTCAGAATTGCACCTTGCAATGTGGAGATATTACTGTTTGTGCATTTAAAATATTCATTGATTTTTGCCATTGAAAAACATGTTTTTCATATACCAGAAATGTTTGAAGCTACTGACTGAATGAAAGGAGCTGGCATCTCACTCTCTTTGAATCTTCTTTATCATGCTAGGATTAACAGGAAAAAGCAAAAAATTTCAGAATTGCACCTTGCAATGTGGAGATATTACTGTTTGTGCATTTACAATATTCATTGATTTTTGCCATTGAAAAACATGTTTTTCATATACCAGAAATGTTTGAAGCTACTGACTGAATGAAAGGAGCTGGCATCTCACTCTCTTTGAATCTTCTTTATCATGCTAGGATTAACAGGAAAAAGCAAAAAATTTCAGAATTGCACCTTGCAATGTGGAGATATTACTGTTTGTGCATTTACAATATTCATTGATTTTTGCCATTGAAAAACGTCCAGAAATGTTTGAAGCTACTGACTGAATGAAAGGAGCTGGCATCTCACTCTCTTTGAATCTTCTTTATCATGCTAGGATTAGCAGGAAAAAGCAAAAAATTTCAGAATTGCACCTTGCAATGTGGAGATATTACTGTTTGTGCATTTACAATATTCATTGATTTTTGCCATTGAAAAACATGTTTTTCATATACCAGAAATGTTTGAAGCTACTGACTGAATGAAAGGAGCTGGCATGTCACTCTCTTTGAATCTTCTTTATCATGCTAGGATTAACAGGAAAAAGCAAAAAATTTCAGAATTGCACCTTGCAATGTGGAGATATTACTGTTTGTGCATTTACAATATTCATTGATTTTTGCCATTGAAAAACATGTTTTTCATATACCAGAAATGTTTGAAGCTACTGACTGAATGAAAGGAGCTGGCATCTCACTCTCTTTGAATCTTCTTTATCATGCTAGGATTAACAGGAAAAAGCAAAAAATTTCAGAATTGCACCTTGCAATGTGGAGATATTACTGTTTGTGCATTTACAATGTTCATTGATTTTTGCCATTGAAAAACGTCCAGAAATGTTTGAAGCTACTGACTGAATGAAAGGAGCTGGCATCTCACTCTCTTTGAATCTTCTTTATCATGCTAGGATTAGCAGGAAAAAGCAAAAAATTTCAGAATTGCACCTTGCAATGTGGAGATATTACTGTTTGTGCATTTAAAATATTCATTGATTTTTGCCATTGAAAAACATGTTTTTCATATACCAGAAATGTTTGAAGCTACTGACTGAATGAAAGGAGCTGGCATCTCACTCTCTTTGAATCTTCTTTATCATGCTAGGATTAACAGGAAAAAGCAAAAAATTTCAGAATTGCACCTTGCAATGTGGAGATATTACTGTTTGTGCATTTACAATATTCATTGATTTTTGCCATTGAAAAACATGTTTTTCATATACCAGAAATGTTTGAAGCTACTGACTGAATGAAAGGAGCTGGCATCTCACTCTCTTTGAATCTTCTTTATCATGCTAGGATTAACAGGAAAAAGCAAAAAATTTCAGAATTGCACCTTGCAATGTGGAGATATTACTGTTTGTGCATTTACAATATTCATTGATTTTTGCCATTGAAAAACGTCCAGAAATGTTTGAAGCTACTGACTGAATGAAAGGAGCTGGCATCTCACTCTCTTTGAATCTTCTTTATCATGCTAGGATTAGCAGGAAAAAGCAAAAAATTTCAGAATTGCACCTTGCAATGTGGAGATATTACTGTTTGTGCATTTACAATATTCATTGATTTTTGCCATTGAAAAACATGTTTTTCATATACCAGAAATGTTTGAAGCTACTGACTGAATGAAAGGAGCTGGCATCTCACTCTCTTTGAATCTTCTTTATCATGCTAGGATTAGCAGGAAAAAGCAAAAAATTTCAGAATTGCACCTTGCAATGTGGAGATATTACTGTTTGTGCATTTACAATATTCATTGATTTTTGCCATTGAAAAACGTTTTTCATATACCAGAAATGTTTGAAGCTACTGACTGAATGAAAGGAGCTGGCATCTCACTCTCTTTGAATCTTCTTTATCATGCTAGGATTAACAGGAAAAAGCAAAAAATTTCAGAATTGCACCTTGCAATGTGGAGATATTACTGTTTGTGCATTTACAATATTCATTGATTTTTGCCATTGAAAAACGTCCAGAAATGTTTGAAGCTACTGACTGAATGAAAGGAGCTGGCATCTCACTCTCTTTGAATCTTCTTTATCATGCTAGGATTAACAGGAAAAAGCTAAAAATTTCAGAATTGCACCTTGCAATGTGGAGATATTACTGTTTGTGCATTTACAATATTCATTGATTTTTGCCATTGAAAAACATGTTTTTCATATACCAGAAATGTTTGAAGCTACTGACTGAATGAAAGGAGCTGGCATCTCACTCTCTTTGAATCTTCTTTATCATGCTAGGATTAGCAGGAAAAAGCAAAAAATTTCAGAATTGCACCTTGCAATGTGGAGATATTACTGTTTGTGCATTTACAATATTCATTGATTTTTGCCATTGAAAAACATGTGTTTTTCATATACCAGAAATGTTTGAAGCTACTGACTGAATGAAAGGAGCTGGCATCTCACTCTCTTTGAATCTTCTTTATCATGCTAGGATTAGCAGGAAAAAGCAAAAAATTTCAGAATTGCACCTTGCAATGTGGAGATATTACTGTTTGTGCATTTACAATATTCATTGATTTTTGCCATTGAAAAACATGTTTTTCATATACCAGAAATGTTTGAAGCTACTGACTGAATGAAAGGAGCTGGCATCTCACTCTCTTTGAATCTTCTTTATCATGCTAGGATTAACAGGAAAAAGCAAAAAATTTCAGAATTGCACCTTGCAATGTGGAGATATTACTGTTTGTGCATTTACAATATTCATTGATTTTTGCCATTGAAAAACGTCCAGAAATGTTTGAAGCTACTGACTGAATGAAAGGAGCTGGCATCTCACTCTCTTTGAATCTTCTTTATCATGCTAGGATTAGCAGGAAAAAGCAAAAAATTTCAGAATTGCACCTTGCAATGTGGAGATATTACTGTTTGTGCATTTACAATATTCATTGATTTTTGCCATTGAAAAACATGTTTTTCATATACCAGAAATGTTTGAAGCTACTGACTGAATGAAAGGAGCTGGCATCTCACTCTCTTTGAATCTTCTTTATCATGCTAGGATTAACAGGAAAAAGCAAAAAATTTCAGAATTGCACCTTGCAATGTGGAGATATTACTGTTTGTGCATTTACAATATTCATTGATTTTTGCCATTGAAAAACGTCCAGAAATGTTTGAAGCTACTGACTGAATGAAAGGAGCTGGCATCTCACTCTCTTTGAATCTTCTTTATCATGCTAGGATTAGCAGGAAAAAGCAAAAAATTTCAGAATTGCACCTTGCAATGTGGAGATATTACTGTTTGTGCATTTACAATATTCATTGATTTTTGCCATTGAAAAACATGTTTTTCATATACCAGAAATGTTTGAAGCTACTGACTGAATGAAAGGAGCTGGCATCTCACTCTCTTTGAATCTTCTTTATCATGCTAGGATTAACAGGAAAAAGCAAAAAATTTCAGAATTGCACCTTGCAATGTGGAGATATTACTGTTTGTGCATTTACAATATTCATTGATTTTTGCCATTGAAAAACGTCCAGAAATGTTTGAAGCTACTGACTGAATGAAAGGAGCTGGCATCTCACTCTCTTTGAATCTTCTTTATCATGCTAGGATTAGCAGGAAAAAGCAAAAAATTTCAGAATTGCACCTTGCAATGTGGAGATATTACTGTTTGTGCATTTAAAATATTCATTGATTTTTGCCATTGAAAAACATGTTTTTCATATACCAGAAATGTTTGAAGCTACTGACTGAATGAAAGGAGCTGGCATCTCACTCTCTTTGAATCTTCTTTATCATGCTAGGATTAACAGGAAAAAGCAAAAAATTTCAGAATTGCACCTTGCAATGTGGAGATATTACTGTTTGTGCATTTACAATATTCATTGATTTTTGCCATTGAAAAACGTCCAGAAATGTTTGAAGCTACTGACTGAATGAAAGGAGCTGGCATCTCACTCTCTTTGAATCTTCTTTATCATGCTAGGATTAACAGGAAAAAGCAAAAAATTTCAGAATTGCACCTTGCAATGTGGAGATATTACTGTTTGTGCATTTACAATATTCATTGATTTTTGCCATTGAAAAACGTCCAGAAATGTTTGAAGCTACTGACTGAATGAAAGGAGCTGGCATCTCACTCTCTTTGAATCTTCTTTATCATGCTAGGATTAGCAGGAAAAAGCAAAAAATTTCAGAATTGCACCTTGCAATGTGGAGATATTACTGTTTGTGCATTTACAATATTCATTGATTTTTGCCATTGAAAAACATGTTTTTCATATACCAGAAATGTTTGAAGCTACTGACTGAATGAAAGGAGCTGGCATCTCACTCTCTTTGAATCTTCTTTATCATGCTAGGATTAGCAGGAAAAAGCAAAAAATTTCAGAATTGCACCTTGCAATGTGGAGATATTACTGTTTGTGCATTTACAATATTCATTGATTTTTGCCATTGAAAAACATGTTTTTCATATACCAGAAATGTTTGAAGCTACTGACTGAATGAAAGGAGCTGGCATCTCACTCTCTTTGAATCTTCTTTATCATGCTAGGATTAACAGGAAAAAGCAAAAAATTTCAGAATTGCACCTTGCAATGTGGAGATATTACTGTTTGTGCATTTACAATATTCATTGATTTTTGCCATTGAAAAACGTCCAGAAATGTTTGAAGCTACTGACTGAATGAAAGGAGCTGGCATCTCACTCTCTTTGAATCTTCTTTATCATGCTCGGATTAACAGGAAAAAGCTAAAAATTTCAGAATTGCACCTTGCAATGTGGAGATATTACTGTTTGTGCATTTACAATATTCATTGATTTTTGCCATTGAAAAACATGTTTTTCATATACCAGAAATGTTTGAAGCTACAGACTGAATGAAAGGAGATGGCATCTCACTCTCTTTGAATCTTCTTTATCATGCTAGGATTAGCAGAAAAAAGCAAAGAATTTCAGAATTGCACCTTGCAATGTGGAGATATTACTGTTTGTGCATTTACAATATTCATTGATTTTTGCCATTGAAAAACATGTTTTTCATATACCACAAATGTTTGAAGCTACTGACTGAATGAAAGGAGCTGGCATCTCACTCTCTTTGAATCTTCTTTATCATGCTAAGAGGAGCAGGAAAAAGCAAAAAATTTCAGAATTGCACCTTGCAATGCGGAGAAATTACTGTTTGTGCATTTACAATATTCATTGATTTTTGCCATTGAAAAACGTCCAGAAATGATTGAAGCTACTGACTGAATGAAAGGAGCTGTCATCTCACTCTCTTTGAATCTTCTTTATCATGCTAAGAGGAGCAGGAAAAAGCAAAAAATTTCAGAATTGCACCTTGCAATGCGGAGAAATTACTGTTTGTGCATTTACAATATTCATTGATTTTTGCCATTGAAAAATGTCCAGAAATGATTGAAGCTACTGACTGAATGAAAGGAGCTGGCATCTCACTCTCTTTGAATCTTCTTTATCATGCTAGGATTAGCAGGAAAAAGCAAAAAATTTCAGAATTGCACCTTGCAATGTGGAGATATTACTGTTTGTGCATTTACAATATTCATTGATTTTTGCCATTGAAAAACATGTTTTTCATATACCAGAAATGTTTGAAGCTACTGACTGAATGAAAGGAGCTGGCATCTCACTCTCTTTGAATCTTCTTTATCATGCTAGGATTAACAGGAAAAAGCAAAAAATTTCAGAATTTCACCTTGCAATGTGGAGATATTACTGTTTGTGCATTTACAATATTCATTGATTTTTGCCATTGAAAAACATGTTTTTCATATACCAGAAATGTTTGAAGCTACTGACTGAATGAAAGGAGCTGGCATCTCACTCTCTTTGAATCTTCTTTATCATGCTGGGATTAACAGGAAAAAGCAAAAAATTTCAGAATTGCACCTTGCAATGTGGAGATATTACTGTTTGTGCATTTACAATATTCATTGATTTTTGCCATTGAAAAACGTCCAGAAATGTTTGAAGCTACTGACTGAATGAAAGGAGCTGGCATCTCACTCTCTTTGAATCTTCTTTATCATGCTAGGATTAGCAGGAAAAAGCAAAAAATTTCAGAATTGCACCTTGCAATGTGGAGATATTACTGTTTGTGCATTTAAAATATTCATTGATTTTTGCCATTGAAAAACATGTTTTTCATATACCAGAAATGTTTGAAGCTACTGACTGAATGAAAGGAGCTGGCATCTCACTCTCTTTGAATCTTCTTTATCATGCTAGGATTAACAGGAAAAAGCAAAAAATTTCAGAATTGCACCTTGCAATGTGGAGATATTACTGTTTGTGCATTTACAATATTCATTGATTTTTGCCATTGAAAAACATGTTTTTCATATACCAGAAATGTTTGAAGCTACTGACTGAATGAAAGGAGCTGGCATCTCACTCTCTTTGAATCTTCTTTATCATGCTAGGATTAACAGGAAAAAGCAAAAAATTTCAGAATTGCACCTTGCAATGTGGAGATATTACTGTTTGTGCATTTACAATATTCATTGATTTTTGCCATTGAAAAACGTCCAGAAATGTTTGAAGCTACTGACTGAATGAAAGGAGCTGGCATCTCACTCTCTTTGAATCTTCTTTATCATGCTAGGATTAACAGGAAAAAGCAAAAAATTTCAGAATTGCACCTTGCAATGTGGAGATATTACTGTTTGTGCATTTACAATATTCATTGATTTTTGCCATTGAAAAACGTCCAGAAATGTTTGAAGCTACTGACTGAATGAAAGGAGCTGGCATCTCACTCTCTTTGAATCTTCTTTATCATGCTAGGATTAGCAGGAAAAAGCAAAAAATTTCAGAATTGCACCTTGCAATGTGGAGATATTACTGTTTGTGCATTTACAATATTCATTGATTTTTGCCATTGAAAAACATGTTTTTCATATACCAGAAATGTTTGAAGCTACTGACTGAATGAAAGGAGCTGGCATCTCACTCTCTTTGAATCTTCTTTATCATGCTAGGATTAGCAGGAAAAAGCAAAAAATTTCAGAATTGCACCTTGCAATGTGGAGATATTACTGTTTGTGCATTTACAATATTCATTGATTTTTGCCATTGAAAAACATGTTTTTCATATACCAGAAATGTTTGAAGCTACTGACTGAATGAAAGGAGCTGGCATCTCACTCTCTTTGAATCTTCTTTATCATGCTAGGATTAACAGGAAAAAGCAAAAAATTTCAGAATTGCACCTTGCAATGTGGAGATATTACTGTTTGTGCATTTACAATATTCATTGATTTTTGCCATTGAAAAACATCCAGAAATGTTTGAAGCTACTGACTGAATGAAAGGAGCTGGCATCTCACTCTCTTTGAATCTTCTTTATCATGCTAGGATTAACAGGAAAAAGCTAAAAATTTCAGAATTGCACCTTGCAATGTGGAGATATTACTGTTTGTGCATTTACAATATTCATTGATTTTTGCCATTGAAAAACATGTTTTTCATATACCAGAAATGTTTGAAGCTACTGACTGAATGAAAGGAGCTGGCATCTCACTCTCTTTGAATCTTCTTTATCATGCTAGGATTAGCAGGAAAAAGCAAAGAATTTCAGAATTGCACCTTGCAATGTGGAGATATTACTGTTTGTGCATTTACAATATTCATTGATTTTTGCCATTGAAAAACATGTTTTTCATATACCAGAAATGTTTGAAGCTACTGACTGAATGAAAGGAGCTGGCATCTCACTCTCTTTGAATCTTCTTTATCATGCTAAGAGGAGCAGGAAAAAGCAAAAAATTTCAGAATTGCACCTTGCAATGCGGAGAAATTACTGTTTGTGCATTTACAATATTCATTGATTTTTGCCATTGAAAAACGTCCAGAAATGATTGAAGCTACTGACTGAATGAAAGGAGCTGTCATCTCACTCTCTTTGAATCTTCTTTATCATGCTAAGAGGAGCAGGAAAAAGCAAAAAATTTCAGAATTGCACCTTGCAATGCGGAGAAATTACTGTTTGTGCATTTACAATATTCATTGATTTTTGCCATTGAAAAATGTCCAGAAATGATTGAAGCTACTGACTGAATGAAAGGAGCTGGCATCTCACTCTCTTTGAATCTTCTTTATCATGCTAGGATTAGCAGGAAAAAGCAAAAAATTTCAGAATTGCACCTTGCAATGTGGAGATATTACTGTTTGTGCATTTACAATATTCATTGATTTTTGCCATTGAAAAACATGTTTTTCATATACCAGAAATGTTTGAAGCTACTGACTGAATGAAAGGAGCTGGCATCTCACTCTCTTTGAATCTTCTTTATCATGCTAGGATTAACAGGAAAAAGCAAAACATTTCAGAATTTCACCTTGCAATGTGGAGATATTACTGTTTGTGCATTTACAATATTCATTGATTTTTGCCATTGAAAAACATGTTTTTCATATACCAGAAATGTTTGAAGCTACTGACTGAATGAAAGGAGCTGGCATCTCACTCTCTTTGAATCTTCTTTATCATGCTAGGATTAACAGGAAAAAGCAAAAAATTTCAGAATTGCACCTTGCAATGTGGAGATATTACTGTTTGTGCATTTACAATATTCATTGATATTTGCCATTGAAAAACGTCCAGAAATGTTTGAAGCTACTGACTGTATGAAAGGAGCTGGCATCTCACTCTCTTTGAATCTTCTTTATCATGCTAGGATTAGCAGGAAAAAGCAAAAAATTTCAGAATTGCACCTTGCAATGTGGAGATATTACTGTTTGTGCATTTACAATATTCATTGATTTTTGCCATTGAAAAACATGTTTTTCATATACCAGAAATGTTTGAAGCTACTGACTGAATGAAAGGAGCTGGCATCTCACTCTCTTTGAATCTTCTTTATCATGCTAGGATTAGCAGGAAAAAGCAAAAAATTTCAGAATTGCACCTTGCAATGTGGAGATATTACTGTTTGTGCATTTACAATATTCATTGATTTTTGCCATTGAAAAACGTTTTTCATATACCAGAAATGTTTGAAGCTACTGACTGAATGAAAGGAGCTGGCATCTCACTCTCTTTGAATCTTCTTTATCATGCTAGGATTAACAGGAAAAAGCAAAAAATTTCAGAATTGCACCTTGCAATGTGGAGATATTACTGTTTGTGCATTTACAATATTCATTGATTTTTGCCATTGAAAAACGTCCAGAAATGTTTGAAGCTACTGACTGAATGAAAGGAGCTGGCATCTCACTCTCTTTGAATCTTCTTTATCATGCTAGGATTAACAGGAAAAAGCAAAAAATTTCAGAATTGCACCTTGCAATGTGGAGATATTACTGTTTGTGCATTTACAATATTCATTGATTTTTGCCATTGAAAAACGTCCAGAAATGTTTGAAGCTACTGACTGAATGAAAGGAGCTGGCATCTCACTCTCTTTGAATCTTCTTTATCATGCTAGGATTAGCAGGAAAAAGCAAAAAATTTCAGAATTGCACCTTGCAATGTGGAGATATTACTGTTTGTGCATTTACAATATTCATTGATTTTTGCCATTGAAAAACATGTTTTTCATATACCAGAAATGTTTGAAGCTACTGACTGAATGAAAGGAGCTGGCATCTCACTCTCTTTGAATTTTCTTTATCATGCTAGGATTAGCAGGAAAAAGCAAAAAATTTCAGAATTGCACCTTGCAATGTGGAGATATTACTGTTTGTGCATTTACAATATTCATTGATTTTTGCCATTGAAAAACGTCCAGAAATGTTTGAAGCTACTGACTGAATGAAAGGAGCTGGCATCTCACTCTCTTTGAATCTTCTTTATCATGCTAGGATTAACAGGAAAAAGCAAAAAATTTCAGAATTGCACCTTGCAATGTGGAGATATTACTGTTTGTGCATTTACAATATTCATTGATTTTTGCCATTGAAAAACGTCCAGAAATGTTTGAAGCTACTGACTGAATGAAAGGAGCTGGCATCTCACTCTCTTTGAATCTTCTTTATCATGCTAGGATTAGCAGGAAAAAGCAAAAAATTTCAGAATTGCACCTTGCAATGTGGAGATATTACTGTTTGTGCATTTACAATATTCATTGATTTTTGCCATTGAAAAACATGTTTTTCATATACCAGAAATGTTTGAAGCTACTGACTGAATGAAAGGAGCTGGCATCTCACTCTCTTTGAATCTTCTTTATCATGCTAGGATTAGCAGGAAAAAGCAAAAAATTTCAGAATTGCACCTTGCAATGTGGAGATATTACTGTTTGTGCATTTACAATATTCATTGATTTTTGCCATTGAAAAACGTCCAGAAATGTTTGAAGCTACTGACTGAATGAAAGGAGCTGGCATCTCACTCTCTTTGAATCTTCTTTATCATGCTAGGATTAGCAGGAAAAAGCAAAAAATTTCAGAATTGCACCTTGCAATGTGGAGATATTACTGTTTGTGCATTTACAATATTCATTGATTTTTGATATTGAAAAACATGTTTTTCATATACCAGAAATGTTTGAAGCTACTGACTGAATGAAAGGAGCTGGCATCTCACTCTCTTTGAATCTTCTTTATCATGCTAGGATTAGCAGGAAAAAGCAAAAAATTTCAGAATTGCACCTTGCAATGTGGAGATATTACTGTTTGTGCATTTACAATATTCATTGATTTTTGCCATTGAAAAACATGTTTTTCATATACCAGAAATGTTTGAAGCTACTGACTGAATGAAAGGAGCTGGCATCTCACTCTCTTTGAATCTTCTTTATCATGCTAGGATTAACAGGAAAAAGCTAAAAATTTCAGAATTTCACCTTGCAATGTGGAGATATTACTGTTTGTGCATTTACAATATTCATTGATTTTTGCCATTGAAAAACATGTTTTTCATATACCAGAAATGTTTGAAGCTACTGACTGAATGAAAGGAGCTGGCATCTCACTCTCTTTGAATCTTCTTTATCATGCTAGGATTAGCAGGAAAAAGCAAAGAATTTCAGAATTGCACCTTGCAATGTGGAGATATTACTGTTTGTGCATTTACAATATTCATTGATTTTTGCCATTGAAAAACATGTTTTTCATATACCAGAAATTTTTGAAGCTACTGACTGAATGAAAGGAGCTGGCATCTCACTCTCTTTGAATCTTCTTTATCATGCTAAGAGGAGCAGGAAAAAGCAAAAAATTTCAGAATTGCACCTTGCAATGCGGAGAAATTACTGTTTGTGCATTTACAATATTCATTGATTTTTGCCATTGAAAAACGTCCAGAAATGATTGAACTACTGACTGAATGAAAGGAGCTGTCATCTCACTCTCTTTGAATCTTCTTTATCATGCTAAGAGGAGCAGGAAAAAGCAAAAAATTTCAGAATTGCACCTTGCAATGCGGAGAAATTACTGTTTGTGCATTTACAATATTCATTGATTTTTGCCATTGAAAAATGTCCAGAAATGATTGAAGCTACTGACTGAATGAAAGGAGCTGGCATCTCACTCTCTTTGAATCTTCTTTATCATGCTAGGATTAGCAGGAAAAAGCAAAAAATTTCAGAATTGTACCTTGCAATGTGGAGATATTACTGTTTGTGCATTTACAATATTCATTGATTTTTGCCATTGAAAAACATGTTTTTCATATACCAGAAATGTTTGAAGCTACTGACTGAATGAAAGGAGCTGGCATCTCACTCTCTTTGAATCTTCTTTATCATGCTAGGATTAACAGGAAAAAGCAAAAAATTTCAGAATTTCACCTTGCAATGTGGAGATATTACTGTTTGTGCATTTACAATATTCATTGATTTTTGCCATTGAAAAACATGTTTTTCATATACCAGAAATGTTTGAAGCTACTGACTGAATGAAAGGAGCTGGCATCTCACTCTCTTTGAATCTTCTTTATCATGCTAGGATTAACAGGAAAAAGCTAAAAATTTCAGAATTGCACCTTGCAATGTGGAGATATTACTGTTTGTGCATTTACAATATTCATTGATTTTTGCCATTGAAAAACGTCCAGAAATGTTTGAAGCTACTGACTGAATGAAAGGAGCTGGCATCTCACTCTCTTTGAATCTTCTTTATCATGCTAAGAGGAGCAGGAAAAAGCAAAAAATTTCAGAATTGCACCTTGCAATGCGGAGAAATTACTGTTTGTGCATTTACAATATTCATTGATTTTTGCCATTGAAAAATGTCCAGAAATGATTGAAGCTACTGACTGAATGAAAGGAGCTGGCATCTCACTCTCTTTGAATCTTCTTTATCATGCTAGGATTAGCAGGAAAAAGCAAAAAATTTCAGAATTGCACCTTGCAATGTGGAGATATTACTGTTTGTGCATTTACAATATTCATTGATTTTTGCCATTGAAAAACATGTTTTTCATATACCAGAAATGTTTGAAGCTACTGACTGAATGAAAGGAGCTGGCATCTCACTCTCTTTGAATCTTCTTTATCATGCTAGGATTAGCAGGAAAAAGCAAAAAATTTCAGAATTGCACCTTGCAATGTGGAGATATTACTGTTTGTGCATTTACAATATTCATTGATTTTTGCCATTGAAAAACGTCCAGAAATGTTTGAAGCTACTGACTGAATGAAAGGAGCTGGCATCTCACTCTCTTTGAATCTTCTTTATCATGCTAGGATTAGCAGGAAAAAGCAAAAAATTTCAGAATTGCACCTTGCAATGTGGAGATATTACTGTTTGTGCATTTACAATATTCATTGATTTTTGCCATTGAAAAACATCCAGAAATGTTTGAAGCTACTGACTGAATGAAAGGAGCTGGCATCTCACTCTCTTTGAATCTTCTTTATCATGCTAGGATTAACAGGAAAAAGCTAAAAATTTCAGAATTGCACCTTGCAATGTGGAGATATTACTGTTTGTGCATTTACAATATTCATTGATTTTTGCCATTGAAAAACATGTTTTTCATATACCAGAAATGTTTGAAGCTACTGACTGAATGAAAGGAGCTGGCATCTCACTCTCTTTGAATCTTTATCATGCTAGGATTAGCAGGAAAAAGCAAAGAATTTCAGAATTGCACCTTGCAATGTGGAGATATTACTGTTTGTGCATTTACAATATTCATTGATTTTTGCCATTGAAAAACATGTTTTTCATATACCAGAAATGTTTGAAGCTACTGACTGAATGAAAGGAGCTGGCATCTCACTCTCTTTGAATCTTCTTTATCATGCTAAGAGGAGCAGGAAAAAGCAAAAAATTTCAGAATTGCACCTTGCAATGCGGAGAAATTACTGTTTGTGCATTTACAATATTCATTGATTTTTGCCATTGAAAAACGTCCAGAAATGATTGAAGCTACTGACTGAATGAAAGGAGCTGTCATCTCACTCTCTTTGAATCTTCTTTATCATGCTAAGAGGAGCAGGAAAAAGCAAAAAATTTCAGAATTGCACCTTGCAATGCGGAGAAATTACTGTTTGTGCATTTACAATATTCATTGATTTTTGCCATTGAAAAATGTCCAGAAATGATTGAAGCTACTGACTGAATGAAAGGAGCTGGCATCTCACTCTCTTTGAATCTTCTTTATCATGCTAGGATTAGCAGGAAAAAGCAAAAAATTTCAGAATTGCACCTTGCAATGTGGAGATATTACTGTTTGTGCATTTACAATATTCATTGATTTTTGCCATTGAAAAACATGTTTTTCATATACCAGAAATGTTTGAAGCTACTGACTGAATGAAAGGAGCTGGCATCTCACTCTCTTTGAATCTTCTTTATCATGCTAGGATTAGCAGGAAAAAGCAAAAAATTTCAGAATTGCACCTTGCAATGTGGAGATATTACTGTTTGTGCATTTACAATATTCATTGATTTTTGCCATTGAAAAACGTCCAGAAATGTTTGAAGCTACTGACTGAATGAAAGGAGCTGGCATCTCACTCTCTTTGAATCTTCTTTATCATGCTAGGATTAGCAGGAAAAAGCAAAAAATTTCAGAATTGCACCTTGCAATGTGGAGATATTACTGTTTGTGCATTTACAATATTCATTGATTTTTGATATTGAAAAACATGTTTTTCATATACCAGAAATGTTTGAAGCTACTGACTGAATGAAAGGAGCTGGCATCTCACTCTCTTTGAATCTTCTTTATCATGCTAGGATTAGCAGGAAAAAGCAAAAAATTTCAGAATTGCACCTTGCAATGTGGAGATATTACTGTTTGTGCATTTACAATATTCATTGATTTTTGCCATTGAAAAACATGTTTTTCATATACCAGAAATGTTTGAAGCTACTGACTGAATGAAAGGAGCTGGCATCTCACTCTCTTTGAATCTTCTTTATCATGCTAGGATTAACAGGAAAAAGCTAAAAATTTCAGAATTGCACCTTGCAATGTGGAGATATTACTGTTTGTGCATTTACAATATTCATTGATTTTTGCCATTGAAAAACATGTTTTTCATATACCAGAAATGTTTGAAGCTACTGACTGAATGAAAGGAGCTGGCATCTCACTCTCTTTGAATCTTTATCATGCTAGGATTAGCAGGAAAAAGCAAAGAATTTCAGAATTGCACCTTGCAATGTGGAGATATTACTGTTTGTGCATTTACAATATTCATTGATTTTTGCCATTGAAAAACATGTTTTTCATATACCAGAAATGTTTGAAGCTACTGACTGAATGAAAGGAGCTGGCATCTCACTCTCTTTGAATCTTCTTTATCATGCTAAGAGGAGCAGGAAAAAGCAAAAAATTTCAGAATTGCACCTTGCAATGCGGAGAAATTACTGTTTGTGCATTTACAATATTCATTGATTTTTGCCATTGAAAAACGTCCAGAAATGATTGAAGCTACTGACTGAATGAAAGGAGCTGTCATCTCACTCTCTTTGAATCTTCTTTATCATGCTAAGAGGAGCAGGAAAAAGCAAAAAATTTCAGAATTGCACCTTGCAATGCGGAGAAATTACTGTTTGTGCATTTACAATATTCATTGATTTTTGCCATTGAAAAATGTCCAGAAATGATTGAAGCTACTGACTGAATGAAAGGAGCTGGCATCTCACTCTCTTTGAATCTTCTTTATCATGCTAGGATTAGCAGGAAAAAGCAAAAAATTTCAGAATTGCACCTTGCAATGTGGAGATATTACTGTTTGTGCATTTACAATATTCATTGATTTTTGCCATTGAAAAACATGTTTTTCATATACCAGAAATGTTTGAAGCTACTGACTGAATGAAAGGAGCTGGCATCTCACTCTCTTTGAATCTTCTTTATCATGCTAGGATTAGCAGGAAAAAGCAAAAAATTTCAGAATTGCACCTTGCAATGTGGAGATATTACTGTTTGTGCATTTACAATATTCATTGATTTTTGCCATTGAAAAACGTCCAGAAATGTTTGAAGCTACTGACTGAATGAAAGGAGCTGGCATCTCACTCTCTTTGAATCTTCTTTATCATGCTAGGATTAGCAGGAAAAAGCAAAAAATTTCAGAATTGCACCTTGCAATGTGGAGATATTACTGTTTGTGCATTTACAATATTCATTGATTTTTGATATTGAAAAACATGTTTTTCATATACCAGAAATGTTTGAAGCTACTGACTGAATGAAAGGAGCTGGCATCTCACTCTCTTTGAATCTTCTTTATCATGCTAGGATTAGCAGGAAAAAGCAAAAAATTTCAGAATTGCACCTTGCAATGTGGAGATATTACTGTTTGTGCATTTACAATATTCATTGATTTTTGCCATTGAAAAACATGTTTTTCATATACCAGAAATGTTTGAAGCTACTGACTGAATGAAAGGAGCTGGCATCTCACTCTCTTTGAATCTTCTTTATCATGCTAGGATTAACAGGAAAAAGCTAAAAATTTCAGAATTGCACCTTGCAATGTGGAGATATTACTGTTTGTGCATTTACAATATTCATTGATTTTTGCCATTGAAAAACATGTTTTTCATATACCAGAAATGTTTGAAGCTACTGACTGAATGAAAGGAGCTGGCATCTCACTCTCTTTGAATCTTCTTTATCATGCTAGGATTAGCAGGAAAAAGCAAAGAATTTCAGAATTGCACCTTGCAATGTGGAGATATTACTGTTTGTGCATTTACAATATTCATTGATTTTTGCCATTGAAAAACATGTTTTTCATATACCAGAAATTTTTGAAGCTACTGACTGAATGAAAGGAGCTGGCATCTCACTCTCTTTGAATCTTCTTTATCATGCTAAGAGGAGCAGGAAAAAGCAAAAAATTTCAGAATTGCACCTTGCAATGCGGAGAAATTACTGTTTGTGCATTTACAATATTCATTGATTTTTGCCATTGAAAAACGTCCAGAAATGATTGAACTACTGACTGAATGAAAGGAGCTGTCATCTCACTCTCTTTGAATCTTCTTTATCATGCTAAGAGGAGCAGGAAAAAGCAAAAAATTTCAGAATTGCACCTTGCAATGCGGAGAAATTACTGTTTGTGCATTTACAATATTCATTGATTTTTGCCATTGAAAAATGTCCAGAAATGATTGAAGCTACTGACTGAATGAAAGGAGCTGGCATCTCACTCTCTTTGAATCTTCTTTATCATGCTAGGATTAGCAGGAAAAAGCAAAAAATTTCAGAATTGCACCTTGCAATGTGGAGATATTACTGTTTGTGCTTTTACAATATTCATTGATTTTTGCCATTGAAAAACATGTTTTTCATATACCAGAAATGTTTGAAGCTACTGACTGAATGAAAGGAGCTGGCATCTCACTCTCTTTGAATCTTCTTTATCATGCTAGGATTAACAGGAAAAAGCAAAAAATTTCAGAATTTCACCTTGCAATGTGGAGATATTACTGTTTGTGCATTTACAATATTCATTGATTTTTGCCATTGAAAAACATGTTTTTCATATACCAGAAATGTTTGAAGCTACTGACTGAATGAAAGGAGCTGGCATCTCACTCTCTTTGAATCTTCTTTATCATGCTAGGATTAACAGGAAAAAGCTAAAAATTTCAGAATTGCACCTTGCAATGTGGAGATATTACTGTTTGTGCATTTACAATATTCATTGATTTTTGCCATTGAAAAACGTCCAGAAATGTTTGAAGCTACTGACTGAATGAAAGGAGCTGGCATCTCACTCTCTTTGAATCTTCTTTATCATGCTAAGAGGAGCAGGAAAAAGCAAAAAATTTCAGAATTGCACCTTGCAATGCGGAGAAATTACTGTTTGTGCATTTACAATATTCATTGATTTTTGCCATTGAAAAATGTCCAGAAATGATTGAAGCTACTGACTGAATGAAAGGAGCTGGCATCTCACTCTCTTTGAATCTTCTTTATCATGCTAGGATTAGCAGGAAAAAGCAAAAAATTTCAGAATTGCACCTTGCAATGTGGAGATATTACTGTTTGTGCATTTACAATATTCATTGATTTTTGCCATTGAAAAACATGTTTTTCATATACCAGAAATGTTTGAAGCTACTGACTGAATGAAAGGAGCTGGCATCTCACTCTCTTTGAATCTTCTTTATCATGCTAGGATTAGCAGGAAAAAGCAAAAAATTTCAGAATTGCACCTTGCAATGTGGAGATATTACTGTTTGTGCATTTACAATATTCATTGATTTTTGCCATTGAAAAACGTCCAGAAATGTTTGAAGCTACTGACTGAATGAAAGGAGCTGGCATCTCACTCTCTTTGAATCTTCTTTATCATGCTAGGATTAGCAGGAAAAAGCAAAAAATTTCAGAATTGCACCTTGCAATGTGGAGATATTACTGTTTGTGCATTTACAATATTCATTGATTTTTGCCATTGAAAAACATCCAGAAATGTTTGAAGCTACTGACTGAATGAAAGGAGCTGGCATCTCACTCTCTTTGAATCTTCTTTATCATGCTAGGATTAACAGGAAAAAGCTAAAAATTTCAGAATTGCACCTTGCAATGTGGAGATATTACTGTTTGTGCATTTACAATATTCATTGATTTTTGCCATTGAAAAACATGTTTTTCATATACCAGAAATGTTTGAAGCTACTGACTGAATGAAAGGAGCTGGCATCTCACTCTCTTTGAATCTTTATCATGCTAGGATTAGCAGGAAAAAGCAAAGAATTTCAGAATTGCACCTTGCAATGTGGAGATATTACTGTTTGTGCATTTACAATATTCATTGATTTTTGCCATTGAAAAACATGTTTTTCATATACCAGAAATGTTTGAAGCTACTGACTGAATGAAAGGAGCTGGCATCTCACTCTCTTTGAATCTTCTTTATCATGCTAAGAGGAGCAGGAAAAAGCAAAAAATTTCAGAATTGCACCTTGCAATGCGGAGAAATTACTGTTTGTGCATTTACAATATTCATTGATTTTTGCCATTGAAAAACGTCCAGAAATGATTGAAGCTACTGACTGAATGAAAGGAGCTGTCATCTCACTCTCTTTGAATCTTCTTTATCATGCTAAGAGGAGCAGGAAAAAGCAAAAAATTTCAGAATTGCACCTTGCAATGCGGAGAAATTACTGTTTGTGCATTTACAATATTCATTGATTTTTGCCATTGAAAAATGTCCAGAAATGATTGAAGCTACTGACTGAATGAAAGGAGCTGGCATCTCACTCTCTTTGAATCTTCTTTATCATGCTAGGATTAGCAGGAAAAAGTAAAAAATTTCAGAATTGCACCTTGCAATGTGGAGATATTACTGTTTGTGCATTTACAATATTCATTGATTTTTGCCATTGAAAAACATGTTTTTCATATACCAGAAATGTTTGAAGCTACTGACTGAATGAAAGGAGCTGGCATCTCACTCTCTTTGAATCTTCTTTATCATGCTAGGATTAACAGGAAAAAGCAAAAAATTTCAGAATTTCACCTTGCAATGTGGAGATATTACTGTTTGTGCATTTACAATATTCATTGATTTTTGCCATTGAAAAACATGTTTTTCATATACCAGAAATGTTTGAAGCTACTGACTGAATGAAAGGAGCTGGCATCTCACTCTCTTTGAATCTTCTTTATCATGCTAGGATTAACAGGAAAAAGCAAAAAATTTCAGAATTGCACCTTGCAATGTGGAGATATTACTGTTTGTGCATTTACAATATTCATTGATTTTTGCCATTGAAAAACGTCCAGAAATGTTTGAAGCTACTGACTGAATGAAAGGAGCTGGCATCTCACTCTCTTTGAATCTTCTTTATCATGCTAGGATTAGCAGGAAAAAGCAAAAAATTTCAGAATTGCACCTTGCAATGTGGAGATATTACTGTTTGTGCATTTACAATATTCATTGATTTTTGCCATTGAAAAACATGTTTTTCATATACCAGAAATGTTTGAAGCTACTGACTGAATGAAAGGAGCTGGCATCTCACTCTCTTTGAATCTTCTTTATCATGCTAGGATTAGCAGGAAAAAGCAAAAAATTTCAGAATTGCACCTTGCAATGTGGAGATATTACTGTTTGTGCATTTACAATATTCATTGATTTTTGCCATTGAAAAACGTTTTTCATATACCAGAAATGTTTGAAGCTACTGACTGAATGAAAGGAGCTGGCATCTCACTCTGAATCTTCTTTATCATGCTAGGATTAACAGGAAAAAGCAAAAAATTTCAGAATTGCACCTTGCAATGTGGAGATATTACTGTTTGTGAATTTACAATATTCATTGATTTTTGCCATTGAAAAACATCCAGAAATGTTTGAAGCTACTGACTGAATGAAAGGAGCTGGCATCTCACTCTCTTTGAATCTTCTTTATCATGCTAGGATTAACAGGAAAAAGCTAAAAATTTCAGAATTGCACCTTGCAATGTGGAGATATTACTGTTTGTGCATTTACAATATTCATTGATTTTTGCCATTGAAAAACATGTTTTTCATATACCAGAAATGTTTGAAGCTACTGACTGAATGAAAGGAGCTGGCATCTCACTCTCTTTGAATCTTCTTTATCATGCTAGGATTAGCAGGAAAAAGCAAAAAATTTCAGAATTGCACCTTGCAATGTGGAGATATTACTGTTTGTGCATTTACAATATTCATTGATTTTTGCCATTGAAAAACATGTGTTTTTCATATACCAGAAATGTTTGAAGCTACTGACTGAATGAAAGGAGCTGGCATCTCACTCTCTTTGAATCTTCTTTATCATGCTAGGATTAGCAGGAAAAAGCAAAAAATTTCAGAATTGCACCTTGCAATGTGGAGATATTACTGTTTGTGCATTTACAATATTCATTGATTTTTGCCATTGAAAAACATGTTTTTCATATACCAGAAATGTTTGAAGCTACTGACTGAATGAAAGGAGCTGGCATCTCACTCTCTTTGAATCTTCTTTATCATGCTAGGATTAACAGGAAAAAGCAAAAAATTTCAGAATTGCACCTTGCAATGTGGAGATATTACTGTTTGTGCATTTACAATATTCATTGATTTTTGCCTTTGAAAAACGTCCAGAAATGTTTGAAGCTACTGACTGAATGAAAGGAGCTGGCATCTCACTC
Organism: Phyllobates terribilis; assembly: GCF_046119375.1. NCBI lineage: Eukaryota > Metazoa > Chordata > Amphibia > Anura > Dendrobatidae > Phyllobates > Phyllobates terribilis. Next base: position 8,102 of record NW_027364630.1, on the reverse strand, counting down.
TCTTTGAATCTTCTTTATCATGCTAGGATTAGCAGGAAAAAGCAAAAAATTTCAGAATTGCACCTTGCAATGTGGAGATATTACTGTTTGTGCATTTACAATATTCATTGATTTTTGCCATTGAAAAACATGTTTTTCATATACCAGAAATGTTTGAAGCTACTGACTGAATGAAAGGAGCTGGCATGTCACTCTCTTTGAATCTTCTTTATCATGCTAGGATTAACAGGAAAAAGCAAAAAATTTCAGAATTGCACCTTGCAATGTGGAGATATTACTGTTTGTGCATTTACAATATTCATTGATTTTTGCCATTGAAAAACATGTTTTTCATATACCAGAAATGTTTGAAGCTACTGACTGAATGAAAGGAGCTGGCATCTCACTCTCTTTGAATCTTCTTTATCATGCTAGGATTAACAGGAAAAAGCAAAAAATTTCAGAATTGCACCTTGCAATGTTGAGATATTACTGTTTGTGCATTTACAATATTCATTGATTTTTGCCATTGAAAAACGTCCAGAAATGTTTGAAGCTACTGACTGAATGAAAGGAGCTGGCATCTCACTCTCTTTGAATCTTCTTTATCATGCTAGGATTAGCAGGAAAAAGCAAAAAATTTCAGAATTGCACCTTGCAATGTGGAGATATTACTGTTTGTGCATTTACAATATTCATTGATTTTTGCCATTGAAAAACATGTTTTTCATATACCAGAAATGTTTGAAGCTACTGACTGAATGAAAGGAGCTGGCATCTCACTCTCTTTGAATCTTCTTTATCATGCTAGGATTAGCAGGAAAAAGCAAAAAATTTCAGAATTGCACCTTGCAATGTGGAGATATTACTGTTTGTGCATTTACAATATTCATTGATTTTTGCCATTGAAAAACGTTTTTCATATACCAGAAATGTTTGAAGCTACTGACTGAATGAAAGGAGCTGGCATCTCACTCTCTTTGAATCTTCTTTATCATGCTAGGATTAACAGGAAAAAGCAAAAAATTTCAGAATTGCACCTTGCAATGTGGAGATATTACTGTTTGTGCATTTACAATATTCATTGATTTTTGCCATTGAAAAACGTCCAGAAATGTTTGAAGCTACTGACTGAATGAAAGGAGCTGGCATCTCACTCTCTTTGAATCTTCTTTATCATGCTAGGATTAACAGGAAAAAGCTAAAAATTTCAGAATTGCACCTTGCAATGTGGAGATATTACTGTTTGTGCATTTACAATATTCATTGATTTTTGCCATTGAAAAACATGTTTTTCATATACCAGAAATGTTTGAAGCTACTGACTGAATGAAAGGAGCTGGCATCTCACTCTCTTTGAATCTTCTTTATCATGCCAGGAAAAAGCAAAAAATTTCAGAATTGCACCTTGCAATGTGGAGATATTACTGTTTGTGCATTTACAATATTCATTGATTTTTGCCATTGAAAAACATGTGTTTTTCATATACCAGAAATGTTTGAAGCTACTGACTGAATGAAAGGAGCTGGCATCTCACTCTCTTTGAATCTTCTTTATCATGCTAGGATTAGCAGGAAAAAGCAAAAAATTTCAGAATTGCACCTTGCAATGTGGAGATATTACTGTTTGTGCATTTACAATATTCATTGATTTTTGCCATTGAAAAACATGTTTTTCATATACCAGAAATGTTTGAAGCTACTGACTGAATGAAAGGAGCTGGCATCTCACTCTCTTTGAATCTTCTTTTCATGCTAGGATTAACAGGAAAAAGCAAAAAATTTCAGAATTGCACCTTGCAATGTGGAGATATTACTGTTTGTGCATTTACAATATTCATTGATTTTTGCCATTGAAAAACGTCCAGAAATGTTTGAAGCTACTGACTGAATGAAAGGAGCTGGCATCTCACTCTCTTTGAATCTTCTTTATCATGCTAGGATTAGCAGGAAAAAGCAAAAAATTTCAGAATTGCACCTTGCAATGTGGAGATATTACTGTTTGTGCATTTACAATATTCATTGATTTTTGCCATTGAAAAACATGTTTTTCATATACCAGAAATGTTTGAAGCTACTGACTGAATGAAAGGAGCTGGCATGTCACTCTCTTTGAATCTTCTTTATCATGCTAGGATTAACAGGAAAAAGCAAAAAATTTCAGAATTGCACCTTGCAATGTGGAGATATTACTGTTTGTGCATTTACAATATTCATTGATTTTTGCCATTGAAAAACATGTTTTTCATATACCAGAAATGTTTGAAGCTACTGACTGAATGAAAGGAGCTGGCATCTCACTCTCTTTGAATCTTCTTTATCATGCTAGGATTAACAGGAAAAAGCAAAAAATTTCAGAATTGCACCTTGCAATGTGGAGATATTACTGTTTGTGCATTTACAATATTCATTGATTTTTGCCATTGAAAAACGTCCAGAAATGTTTGAAGCTACTGACTGAATGAAAGGAGCTGGCATCTCACTCTCTTTGAATCTTCTTTATCATGCTAGGATTAGCAGGAAAAAGCAAAAAATTTCAGAATTGCACCTTGCAATGTGGAGATATTACTGTTTGTGCATTTAAAATATTCATTGATTTTTGCCATTGAAAAACATGTTTTTCATATACCAGAAATGTTTGAAGCTACTGACTGAATGAAAGGAGCTGGCATCTCACTCTCTTTGAATCTTCTTTATCATGCTAGGATTAACAGGAAAAAGCAAAAAATTTCAGAATTGCACCTTGCAATGTGGAGATATTACTGTTTGTGCATTTACAATATTCATTGATTTTTGCCATTGAAAAACATGTTTTTCATATACCAGAAATGTTTGAAGCTACTGACTGAATGAAAGGAGCTGGCATCTCACTCTCTTTGAATCTTCTTTATCATGCTAGGATTAACAGGAAAAAGCAAAAAATTTCAGAATTGCACCTTGCAATGTGGAGATATTACTGTTTGTGCATTTACAATATTCATTGATTTTTGCCATTGAAAAACGTCCAGAAATGTTTGAAGCTACTGACTGAATGAAAGGAGCTGGCATCTCACTCTCTTTGAATCTTCTTTATCATGCTAGGATTAACAGGAAAAAGCAAAAAATTTCAGAATTGCACCTTGCAATGTGGAGATATTACTGTTTGTGCATTTACAATATTCATTGATTTTTGCCATTGAAAAACGTCCAGAAATGTTTGAAGCTACCGACTGAATGAAAGGAGCTGGCATCTCACTCTCTTTGAATCTTCTTTATCATGCTAGGATTAGCAGGAAAAAGCAAAAAATTTCAGAATTGCACCTTGCAATGTGGAGATATTACTGTTTGTGCATTTACAATATTCATTGATTTTTGCCATTGAAAAACATGTTTTTCATATACCAGAAATGTTTGAAGCTACTGACTGAATGAAAGGAGCTGGCATCTCACTCTCTTTGAATCTTCTTTATCATGCTAGGATTAGCAGGAAAAAGCAAAAAATTTCAGAATTGCACCTTGCAATGTGGAGATATTACTGTTTGTGCATTTACAATATTCATTGATTTTTGCCATTGAAAAACATGTTTTTCATATACCAGAAATGTTTGAAGCTACTGACTGAATGAAAGGAGCTGGCATCTCACTCTCTTTGAATCTTCTTTATCATGCTAGGATTAACAGGAAAAAGCAAAAAATTTCAGAATTGCACCTTGCAATGTGGAGATATTACTGTTTGTGCATTTACAATATTCATTGATTTTTGCCATTGAAAAACGTCCAGAAATGTTTGAAGCTACTGACTGAATGAAAGGAGCTGGCATCTCACTCTCTTTGAATCTTCTTTATCATGCTAGGATTAACAGGAAAAAGCTAAAAATTTCAGAACTGCACCTTGCAATGTGGAGATATTACTGTTTGTGCATTTACAATATTCATTGATTTTTGCCATTGAAAAACATGTTTTTCATATACCAGAAATGTTTGAAGCTACTGACTGAATGAAAGGAGCTGGCATCTCACTCTCTTTGAATCTTCTTTATCATGCTAGGATTAGCAGGAAAAAGCAAAGAATTTCAGAATTGCACCTTGCAATGTGGAGATATTACTGTTTGTGCATTTACAATATTCATTGATTTTTGCCATTGAAAAACATGTTTTTCATATACCAGAAATGTTTGAAGCTACTGACTGAATGAAAGGAGCTGGCATCTCTCTCTTTGAATCTTCTTTATCATGCTAGGATTAGCAGGAAAAAGCAAAAAATTTCAGAATTGCACCTTGCAATGTGGAGATATTACTGTTTGTGCATTTACAATATTCATTGATTTTTGCCATTGAAAAACATGTTTTTCATATACCAGAAATGTTTGAAGCTACTGACTGAATGAAAGGAGCTGGCATCTCACTCTCTTTGAATCTTCTTTATCATGCTAGGATTAACAGGAAAAAGCAAAAAATTTCAGAATTGCACCTTGCAATGTGGAGATATTACTGTTTGTGCATTTACAATATTCATTGATTTTTGCCATTGAAAAACGTCCAGAAATGTTTGAAGCTACTGACTGAATGAAAGGAGCTGGCATCTCACTCTCTTTGAATCTTCTTTATCATGCTAGGATTAGCAGGAAAAAGCAAAAAATTTCAGAATTGCACCTTGCAATGTGGAGATATTACTGTTTGTGCATTTACAATATTCATTGATTTTTGCCATTGAAAAACATGTTTTTCATATACCAGAAATGTTTGAAGCTACTGACTGAATGAAAGGAGCTGGCATCTCACTCTCTTTGAATCTTCTTTATCATGCTAGGATTAGCAGGAAAAAGCAAAAAATTTCAGAATTGCACCTTGCAATGTGGAGATATTACTGTTTGTGCATTTACAATATTCATTGATTTTTGCCATTGAAAAACATGTTTTTCATATACCAGAAATGTTTGAAGCTACTGACTGAATGAAAGGAGCTGGCATCTCACTCTCTTTGAATCTTCTTTATCATGCTAGGATTAACAGGAAAAAGCAAAAAATTTCAGAATTGCACCTTGCAATGTGGAGATATTACTGTTTGTGCATTTACAATATTCATTGATTTTTGCCATTGAAAAACGTCCAGAAATGTTTGAAGCTACTGACTGAATGAAAGGAGCTGGCATCTCACTCTCTTTGAATCTTCTTTATCATGCTAGGATTAACAGGAAAAAGCTAAAAATTTCAGAATTGCACCTTCCAATGTGGAGATATTACTGTTTGTGCATTTACAATATTCATTGATTTTTGCCATTGAAAAACATGTTTTTCATATACCAGAAATGTTTGAAGCTACTGACTGAATGAAAGGAGCTGGCATCTCACTCTCTTTGAATCTTCTTTATCATGCTAGGATTAGCAGGAAAAAGCAAAAAATTTCAGAATTGCACCTTGCAATGTGGAGATATTACTGTTTGTGCATTTACAATATTCATTGATTTTTGCCATTGAAAAACATGTTTTTCATATACCAGAAATGTTTGAAGCTACTGACTGAATGAAAGGAGCTGGCATCTCACTCTCTTTGAATCTTCTTTATCATGCTAGGATTAACAGGAAAAAGCAAAAAATTTCAGAATTGCACCTTGCAATGTGGAGATATTACTGTTTGTGCATTTACAATATTCATTGATTTTTGCCATTGAAAAACGTCCAGAAATGTTTGAAGCTACTGACTGAATGAAAGGAGCTGGCATCTCACTCTCTTTGAATCTTCTTTATCATGCTAGGATTAACAGGAAAAAGCTAAAAATTTCAGAATTGCACCTTGCAATGTGGAGATATTACTGTTTGTGCATTTACAATATTCATTGATTTTTGCCATTGAAAAACATGTTTTTCATATACCAGAAATGTTTGAAGCTACTGACTGAATGAAAGGAGCTGGCATCTCACTCTCTTTGAATCTTCTTTATCATGCTAGGATTAGCAGGAAAAAGCAAAAAATTTCAGAATTGCACCTTGCAATGTGGAGATATTACTGTTTGTGCATTTACAATATTCATTGATTTTTGCCATTGAAAAACATGTTTTTCATATACCAGAAATGTTTGAAGCTACTGACTGAATGAAAGGAGCTGGCATCTCACTCTCTTTGAATCTTCTTTATCATGCTAGGATTAGCAGGAAAAAGCAAAAAATTTCAGAATTGCACCTTGCAATGTGGAGATATTACTGTTTGTGCATTTACAATATTCATTGATTTTTGCCATTGAAAAACATGTTTTTCATATACCAGAAATGTTTGAAGCTACTGACTGAATGAAAGGAGCTGGCATCTCACTCTCTTTGAATCTTCTTTATCATGCTAGGATTAACAGGAAAAAGCAAAAAATTTCAGAATTGCACCTTGCAATGTGGAGATATTACTGTTTGTGCATTTACAATATTCATTGATTTTTGCCATTGAAAAACGTCCAGAAATGTTTGAAGCTACTGACTGAATGAAAGGAGCTGGCATCTCACTCTCTTTGAATCTTCTTTATCATGCTAGGATCAGCAGGAAAAAGCAAAAAATTTCCGAATTGCACCTTGCAATGTGGAGATATTACTGTTTGTGCATTTACAATATTCATTGATTTTTGTCATTGAAAAACATGTTTTTCATATACCAGAAATGTTTGAAGCTACTGACTGAATGAAAGGAGCTGGCATCTCACTCTCTTTGAATCTTCTTTATCATGCTAGGATTAGCAGGAAAAAGCAAAAAATTTCAGAATTGCACCTTGCAATGTGGAGATATTACTGTTTGTGCATTTACAATATTCATTGATTTTTGCCATTGAAAAACATGTTTTTCATATACCAGAAATGTTTGAAGCTACTGACTGAATGAAAGGAGCTGGCATCTCACTCTTTGAATCTTCTTTATCATGCTAGGATTAGCAGGAAAAAGCAAAAAATTTCAGAATTGCACCTTGCAATGTGGAGATATTACTGTTTGTGCATTTACAATATTCATTGATTTTTGCCATTGAAAAACATGTTTTTCATATACCAGAAATGTTTGAAGCTACTGACTGAATGAAAGGAGCTGGCATCTCACTCTCTTTGAATCTTCTTTATCATGCTAGGATTAACAGGAAAAAGCAAAAAATTTCAGAATTGCACCTTGCAATGTGGAGATATTACTGTTTGTGCATTTACAATATTCATTGATTTTTGCCATTGAAAAACGTCCAGAAATGTTTGAAGCTACTGACTGAATGAAAGGAGCTGGCATCTCACTCTCTTTGAATCTTCTTTATCATGCTAAGATTAGCAGGAAAAAGCAAAAAATTTCAGAATTGCACCTTGCAATGTGGAGATATTACTGTTTGTGCATTTACAATATTCATTGATTTTTGCCATTGAAAAACATCATGTTATTCATATACCAGAAATGTTTGAAGCTACTGACTGAATGAAAGGAGCTGGCATCTCACTCTGAATCTTCTTTATCATGCTAGGATTAGCAGGAAAAAGCAAAAAATTTCCGAATTGCACCTTGCAATGTGGAGATATTACTGTTTGTGCATTTACAATATTCATTGATTTTTGCCATTGAAAAACATGTTTTTCATATACCAGAAATGTTTGAAGCTACTGACTGAATGAAAGGAGCTGGCATCTCACTCTCTTTGAATCTTCTTTATCATGCTAGGATTAGCAGGAAAAAGCAAAAAATTTCAGAATTGCACCTTGCAATGTGGAGATATTACTGTTTGTGCATTTACAATATTCATTGATTTTTGCCATTGAAAAACATGTTTTTCATATACCAGAAATGTTTGAAGCTACTGACTGAATGAAAGGAGCTGGCATCTCACTCTCTTTGAATCTTCTTTATCTTGCTAGGATTAACAGGAAAAAGCTAAAAATTTCAGAATTGCACCTTGCAATGTGGAGATATTACTGTTTGTGCATTTACAATATTCATTGATTTTTGCCATTGAAAAACATGTTTTTCATATACCAGAAATGTTTGAAGCTACTGACTGAATGAAAGGAGCTGGCATCTCACTCTCTTTGAATCTTCTTTATCATGCTAGGATTAGCAGGAAAAAGCAAAAAATTTCAGAATTGCACCTTGCAATGTGGAGATATTACTGTTTGTGCATTTACAATATTCATTGATT